>NC_081798.1:17775198-18075198 GCF_963082965.1 Carassius carassius
TGATGGCGCAGCAGGAGGCGGTGGGCGTGACTGAGAGCTCTGTGGGGCCGGTCTAGAGCGGCTAGCTGCAGAACTGGAGCGCTTCGGCAAGAAGTGCTTGAACACCTGTGAAGCTTTCTGGTCCTCGGCGAATCTCTCCACAAACTCGTTGACGGAAGATCCAAAGAGGCCGGCAGGAGTTAGCGGAGCGTCAAGAAACGCAGCGCGCTCAGACTTCTTGATGTCAGAAAGCGTCAGCCACAAATGCCTCTCAGCCACCGTAGCGGAAGCCATAACCTGTCCCATGGCCTGTGCAGCGGACTTAGTAGCGCGGAGGGAGAGATCCGAAGCACTCCTCAGATCCGCGAGACAGATCGCTTCAGGTCCCATCTCATCCAGCTTGCGGAGAAGATCGCCCTGGAAAATCTGTAGCGTCGCCATGGTGTGTAACGCAGACGCAGCCTGCCCAGCAGCAGAGAATATCCGTGCGAGCAGCGATTACGTCATGCGGCAGGCTTTGGATGGCAACGCCGCCTTAGTCCGCCGTCCAGCAGAGGGCGGGCAAAGGTGCGCTGCTATAGCCTGTTCCACCGGCGGAAGTGACAGGTAGCCTCTGTTCTTAGCACCGTCCAGTGTGGAGAATGCTGACGAAACAGATGAGCGGATTCTCGCCGAGAATGGAGCGTCCCAAGCCTTCGCCACTTCTTCGTGAAGCTCAGGAAGAAAAGGGGCGTGTTTTGAGCTTGAGGAAGAGCGCTCATCCGGAAGATAGCTACCATCCAGCCGGGATCGTGAAGGGGGCGCTGGTGCAGACCACTCGAGGCCGAGGCTCGCCGCGGCCAACGAGAGTACACGCATCAGCTCCTTATCGATATCTCCCCGTCTGCTGGGCCTCTGAGCAGCGGGCGCGAGATCCACGGAGCTCGCCCAACCCTCACTGCCCGAAGCAAGCAGAGAGCACGTGTCTTCTTCCTCCGACGCGGGCCTGAGATCCACTTCCTCCGATGACGCGTCGGCAAGCAGCGGACGCTGAGCATCGGGAAGCGATGCAGGGGAGACCGGCGAAGCGGAGGGAACCGGCGAGCTCGGCCGAGCTGGAGGCGGTTCTGGTAGGCGCTGCGAGCGGCGCTTCTTACGGCGCTGCGGCGCAGCGGATGATGCAGGCTTCGAGAAGGATGCCAGGCGAGTCCTCAGAGTCACCATAGGCATCAACTCGCAATGAGGACATCCGCCATCAGCGAGCGCGAGCGCTGCATGGTCTTCACCCAGACAGGAGACGCAGATGACTTGACGATCTCCTTCGCTGAGCGGGGTTCTGCACGAGCCGCACGAAGGCATCTTTAAAAAGACGCAGCTCTTTTGTGAATGTGCGTCGCAGGGCAAACACACACACAGAATATTACAGAACAAGGATTGTAAAGGATATGGGCGCAGGATAGCGCAGCAGGAACGGCAGTGGAAGGCGGCGGTGCCAGCGGCTTCAGGATGGCTCGTCCTGCTGATATGCTCTTCCAGACGGCGCTTGCTTCCTCGTGATCCAGCGATGCGTGAGCTTCGCTGAAGAGATGAAAAATCAGGTGAGTCAGCCTTTTTTCGAGCTCCTTTTATAGGTTGAGCCACACCCGTTTCGGCGGGAAGTGGCAAGAAGGGCGCGAAGCGCCTTTATTGGTCTGATGTTGCATCAGCCTGCGCTCGATAGGCTGTGCAGTTGCCGCAGAACAAGCCAATGAGCGAACGAGCCGTCTCGCCTATGGCTGTGTACTGCTGCAAATGCGCTTTACAAAAATACAAAATTAAGGATAATTTTTTGCTTCAGTATTTCGTGAAAAGAGACTTTTCCCGTAGCGTCTTAGCTAAGACGCAGTACGAGAGAGCTCTCGTAAGAGAACCCAGACTACTTTTTCTGAGATTTTAGCATTGGTGTTTTTTTTTGTACATCAAAAGCTCCTTTCACACTGAGAATCCGGATAATACACAGGTAATGTGTCCCGGCAGTTGTTCCCAGATCGTTAGATTTTGGTTCATTCTCACTGCCAGTGATTTCCCGGAATCTGTGCGTGCGTTCACACACAACCCATAAAGGTCCCGTAGTGAAACGTGACATCAGGATGTGATGTGTAATGTATGAGTAGAAAACGCTAAGCATGTTAACTTTTACTTAAACTGGCGAACGATCTCAGTTTCAGCGCAGATAGTGAGGAGCTTACTGATCTCTGCTTCATAACAGTTTGCAATTTTTATTGTCGCGAATGTTGATCAGCCTTCAAAATATCCGATAAAACATGTTTGCGTTCACACAAAAAACAATCCGACAATTTTCTGAGACCAACGTGCAATGTGAATGGGGCTATAGAAGAAAATGTTAGAATCCGATAATTTTAACTGTTGGAGAAAACTGGTTAATTTTCTCTTCCCCTTCCACTCTGCTGCGCACCACGCCCACTTTTTTTTAGCATTTTTTTAAATTGTGGTGAGAACTAAGCAGTGCTGAAACAGGGATTACACGACCCTTAAAGAACCTTTATATGAACCAATATGTTCACTTTTTTATGTTCAATTTCTTTTTTTAAACTAAAAAAGCCTCACTCAAAGTCTAATTATTTACAAAACTTGCATTGATTCAACATGCAGTTTTGTTTTGTCCTCATTTCACCAAGTTGGATATTTTTACCACACGTACATGCCTAAGAACAGATCGAAATGTACGACCTTTTGACAATATCAGTAGCTTGGTTGCTTTGAATATAGTAGCTGGAGAGCTTCTCTGGTGGAGGAGCGCATGAGCGTCTCTGTGTGGGACTGGATGATTCAGCACCAAACCAAAGAGAACTTCCAAGTGATTATTGGAACAAAAGGAGACACAATGGGGTGTTGAGGGGTAGGAGGTTTTCCCGGAAAAGGAGGTAAACTTTTATGTAACTGTGTCGTGACTTTGTGAGGACGCTGTGTGATTTTGTTCTTGGAACGCACTTTGCCATCAATGTGTCATTCTGTGTGTCACAATATAATTTGGAGAGATGGTTTTGAGGAGGAACTGGGCAATTTGCAGAGTGCGCTTGCAGGTTAATAAGACAGATATGTTGGATGTAAGTACAGACAGAGATGTGAATGCTGACAGTTTACAGCCAAACTTTTTGTTATACGCATCGAAAGGGAAAGTCTTAATTGGCCAAGGTCAACAGGTCAAAAATTCCTCCCGTCTCCCATTGGAAAAGGCAGATGAGATGTATAGGAAGCCAAACTTGGCAGAGAGCTTTTCCTGCAAAGCAGATCCATACAGTATATGCTGCCACTTACACCTTATGACCCGAAATAGGAACTTTGAGCCAACAAACTTTGTTGGTTGTGTTTGTTGAAGCTCTTTGAGTGTAGTCGAGCTCCAGAGAAGCCTCACAATCTCTGTGAGATGTTATTGGGAACACAGAGTGAAGCAACAGCAAGGAGAAAAGCAACAGAGAGAAAAAACAGGACCTGTTTACGCGAGCGTGCAGGTAAAGCATCGAAAGACCGAAAGAGGGATCATCTCATTCCAGCTCTATTCAGTAGTTCAGAGTCTCTTCTGTTTGAGTAAACAGTTTGCTTTGCATCTAGAATGTGCAATTTAAGAGGGTAAATATCCTGCTAAGCCCTCACAAACAGCAGCAAACCCAGAGGTTAGTTTGTATTTGCTGAACCTGTTCGGGAAATATCGAGAAGGATGTCCTGTCCCATTCCGGTTCTGCCGCTTGACAGTTACTCCTGAAAATGTTTGTATTTCCCACATAATGATGAGTCAGCATGGAACGCGGCCCTCTGTGTCTAATAAGTATTCTCATTCGTCGCTTTCTGACAAATATCTGCACAATCAATTTGACACGTTTCGCATAAAAATGCCAAGCCATCCCACAGAGCATTGGAGAGCGAGAAACAAAGTTTGTGAAAAGCAGCAAAAGGCTGGCTTTATGTTTATGAATATTTCTACACAGGGCATTGCTTGTTGTTTGTTCGTTTTCTTTTATTTCTTTGTCTGACATGCTCTTGAGTGCATCACACACTCTTTCGTCTTCCATTTTTCCACCGTTGCTGGATCTTTGGGTCTGCAGAGGTGGAGAATACAGTCAACCATCCATGTTATTAATTTGTCTTCATTTCCTTTAGAATATGTGTTTTCCAATCTGGCACATGGCACGTTTTATTCATCCTTATTTACTTTATTTCATCGCTGATTAGTACGTTGGCACATTAAATTGTGACACACTGTAATCAAAATTCAAAATTAGAAGCTAAGTAATGACTGCTTTGTCTAATTTATTTCCATTTATTTGTTAATATTTTGTTTATTAATCCATTACTGTTTTTTCCTGATCTTCAAGCTGTATTGTTTACTGACTGAATTAAATTGTATTTTAAGTAAATACAAAAGAGGTTGTTATAAAGATGTCCACCAAGAATTCCCGGCAGTAAAGCCTTTAGCTGCTGACGTGAGATCGGTTTGAGGTTTTATCAGCTCTCCCATCCTCCACAATTCCCTTTTAACCTTCCATCTATTGGCCTGACCTTGACTAGCTCTTTCCTGTCATCTGCTTAAGGATGGAGCACAGAAGTAACTAATGTTCTTCACCCTCTCTCCCCTTCTTTATCTGTCATTTTCTATTCATAATATGCTTCTCCCTTTCTGTCATTCATAAAAAGACGGACAGGGATTGCAATCACAAAATGTTGTTCGATCACAGATTTGTTCCTCAGCAGCCTGAAAAAAGGTTCAGTTCCAGCGGGAGAACGGACGTGCCGCGGGACTCACATTCCGTATGGATTTATTTTATGACGTGATAGTGTTTACCAATAAATCTTTTTGAATTTCAGTGATGACCATCGAATCATCAGCTTCTGCTCATTAGTATGCCGGAAACATCTATAAAATCTCCATAAAGCCTGCCGATGCTGAGGCAGTAAAAAGTTTATTTTCAACTTAGAGGGTAATGATTTGGTCCTTTTTCTCTCTGTGACTGCTCCGTTGCCTTTTCCTGAAACTGGATCAAACAAGACAGTTGTGTATTTATTTTCTACACCCCCCCCCCCACCACCACCACCACCCTCCTCTCCCAAGATAGAATTTAGATTAGCTTCATGGCATATTTTCAAATTAGTGATATTCTAAATTAGCATCAATTGATTCCCGGCCCATTTGGTATCACTCCCGACCTGCACTCAACCCAGTATCCCAGCACTTCATGAAAAAAAACATGACTTTTCTTTGGGATTTTCATATATCAACAAACAAGCAGCAATAAGCCTCTGTTTTCTCATTTCAGCACAAAATAATAACTTATCAAAACAATTTGTCTTGCAAGAAAATGCCACATCCAGTGTTTATCATCATTTGGAAATGGCAATTATGTATACAAATAATGCCACGGTCTAAATTTGAATATTTGCATATTTGTGAATACGCTTAATATTGCTGATTAAGACATGGTAAGGCTCTCTTCCATTGTTTGATCTCGCGGAGGCTCTTAATGGCGTTATTAATGATGAGCAGAGTCGTGCACTGACATATTCAATCAACGCTGATAGTGACGATGAAATCTCTGAACATAAAAGTAATGCTTAATTTTTTAATGAGCCGAAAATAGACACTGTGTAGCATCTGCAAATTGCAAGCTTCTGGATTTAGGGTAATTAGCATCTCTTTTTTTTTCTTTTTTTTTTTATTGCTCACTGTGTTTTCTAGAAAATTGTTGGTTTCCTGATTGTACAGTTTTGTTAAAGATTTAGTGAGCAAAATAAAATAACTGTTTACTCTCGCATAAATTAATCGCAAATTATCCAGTCTTTTCCTTTCCTTAATGCAGTTTTTATGGCTTTTTTAAATCTCTCTCTCTAGTTTAAACTAGTATGTAGTTAGAAGTGCCGTCCATGGCAAGGGTAAGGCTGATGATACATGGGGCAACTTTTTAAACAATGTTGCCAGGCAGCTTTGACCTATGTTGCTGTCAACAGGCAACCAGATGAGACACAAGCCCACGACGGGTCTAAAGTATCCAGATAGACATTTGTTATCAATTCCCAATGTGAAAGTACAAAAGCAAAATTGCTCGAAAAGTTGCCCCGTGTATCATCAGCCTAAAGCTACGGCCGACCCTGTGGAGCGCAGGCCTTATAGTAGTACATCACTAACAATCATTAGCTTTTATTTGCTGTTTACTTTTGCCTAATAAGCCCAGTAATACTATACTATACATCTTTCTTTATTTCTCTCTCCGGCCTGGTGAGGCAGAGAGCGAGTGAGGGATGAGCAGCGAGGGAGAGACGGAAGAAAGTATAATTCAGAGATGGAGCCGTTGTGAGAGTATCCCTTATTTAGACATGCCCTGCAGAGCACCAGCACAATTAAAATGATTCATAGTTGCCATAACTCGATAAATATTACAAACGGCTTAATCAAAAATGCATATCCGTTTCACCTCGTGCCGTATCCTGAATGTATGCCTTTAGACAGTTAGAAGGAGAGAGTGTGGGAACATGTCAAAATATTCACTGCCGTGGTTAAGAGATTAAAATGCCCTCATTAGGAAAGCTGAACTTTGTAAAGGTTACTGTGTTCCACACCACCTGGAACCTTTTTTTTAGCCCAAAGGACTGATTAACATTGTGCCGGGAACGCCACTGAAGATCTAGACCCCGTTACGGGGCTGTTTGCATTTGTTTTCACCCTCCTGCTTTTAAAACAGGGCCAATCAGGCTATAGAAGAATAGAAGAGCAAAACTAATAAGCCAATTAAAGCAGAGGACGGTGAAGCTTAGCATGCAGGTTTGTTAATGGAGCTTATGTGTGTTCCTATGTCCGGTGTATGTTTTGTCTATGTATTTTAGAGCTTTAATAACTGATAATTAGCCGCCTCTGGAGATTCTGTTAATTAGAATGCTTTAGGGAATTCATGTATTTTTCCTGCATGAAACCGCAGTGAAATGACATTTTCACTTGTGTGTGTTATTTTATGACACTCCCTACTTGAAGAGCTACATTTGGACACCGATTGCTCAGCACATGCTTGTTTTAGTACCATGATCAATGTTGCATCCACACTGATAGATTCGGTTTGCATTAATCACTTAATAAGATCATAAATGGGTGCACTAAATCATAGAGGGACTAGTATGCAACAGTCTGCTCTTACTTAACCTGATTTACTTAATGGATGCCATTTGAGATGAGTCATAAGCAGAGATGCACAGTAATTTATGTACGACAGTGCCACCTGTATGAGATGAAGTTGTGCGCTCACCTTAGCATCAATAACATGGGGATAAAGTGATAAATCCTTCCATGTTAATTTGCAGTTTTGACCTAACCAGGGATCACGTGCATTTACATGCATTTATGCTTTTGAAAGTTCTTTTTTAAAGTTTTCATTTTGGGGGGGGTTTGGTCTGTATTTTGGTGTGCATTTATAAAAAATACAGTCTGTTTAACACACCACTCTTAACAGGTTTTATTATCAAATGTAGGAAGTTATTGATGCATTTCTAGTTTACTACTGTATTACTGGTGAAATTTGCTCTGTCCATGTGGATATGTCTGCACATATTTTCAACTGGACAAAATGGAATTGCACAATTTTTCCAAGCTTAAAGTCTAATTTATTGCATTTTTTTTAGAATAAGAAGTTGATTGGAACAGAGCCTATGGCTGTATTTTCTGGAAGCCCTTTTAAATCTCAGATTAATATAAACTTATTTAATTTCTCAAAAACTTTGTTACCTGTAGTTGTGATTTTGTAATTATTTAAGTAAATAAACTAAATTGGTCACACTTATTTTAAGGTTCAATTCTCACAATTAATAAACCATTAACTATGATCTTTCCCTCAATAAACTCCTAATTTTCTGCTTATTTATATTTGGTGGGGTAGTTGTTAAATGTAGAATATGACCATGAAGAATATGAGTTATATCTCACATTTGTGATTTTGTCTTTCAACATAACTGTAAATTGAAACTTAATCCTGAAATTATTTTTGTCTTATTCTTATTAAAAAATGTTTTGCTGAAAATGGGCTTCTTTAGCCTTTAAAGAGGACAGGTGTGATGCTTTGTTTGGTTAAAGCCATGAAGACGTTGAGCTCGGAAGAACTGCTGATTGTTGCTGAGATTGCAATAGATGCCAATTCATGCCTCTGATGATTCAGGAAGCATCTCCTCATCTATTTCCCATTTTCAGAAAGAGGGAGAGGGCAGATGGATGGAGTAAGAGAACCGATTTATTTGTGGTGCACCTGTGTTTTGGGGTTTGAAAGCAGCTTTCCTAGCTTTTTTTTGCGTGAAGGCGTGGCAGTCAATCACAGCTAATGACCAGGTTGCTTTGCTCATCAGCAATCACCGGGTGGATGGATCCTCTCTGTGCCTGCATTTGGTTTAACCACGCAGCTCATGTGCTACCAGCTGGAGTACCACACAAACTGCCTGATTAAAAGTAGCCCTCTCAAGACCCCCGAGTTCTCAGCCTGAATGCCAAACTATAGTACTCCAGGACCGAAATGATGTGTTGAAGCAGCTTGGCCAAATATAGAATGAAGCTGATGGAGCACAATCGCTGTGAACAAATAAACAGAATTGTTTACATTGGTTCTTGATTCATATGGCAGTCCTTCTCTGGAGTCTCTGTAAAATTATTTATTTTTAAATTGTAATATTTAATAAATTGTAATTATAAAAACATTATATATATATATCTCAAACCAAAAATTACATTCTCAAGATGAATTTGATGAAGTTCTTGTCAAATTGTATTACCATTGTCTAAACTATAGCGAATAAACTGTGAATAAACAGTTTTTTTTTTTTTTTTTTTTTTTGGAAAGTCATGGACATTCACTGGTGGGAATTCTTAACTTAGATTTATAATTGCATTGGTTAGAAGCCAACAATTGTTTTATCAATTGTTAGCCCAAATATCTTCATTTGTGAATCCACTTCAAGCCAAATAGAGTCCAGAGCTTTCGAGAGAGGACAGGAAATGGGAATGTTTTTAAGAAGGAGAAAAAGTTCTGAGGTGAAATTAACCGCATGATCACTGGTCCTTCTAAACATGGCTGAAATTCTTCAAATGAACTTCAAAACTCCCTCTGGTGGTCGCATCTCTTGGTCCAAAGCTGCGTTTGATGGACGAGCTTGAGAGAGACAGACAGAGACATTTGAAAGCAGCTTTGCTTATGTTAGTCCATATGGCGGCTTTCTGCTGCCTGATTCACCGCACAACGCATCCCTGAATTTCAAGTGATGGTTTGGGATTCTATTATAAGGAATCCTCATTTCCATTGCCTCTGTTCTTTGACCTACAGAGGATTACTGTTTCACCCTCTGCATGGCTTGCTGTTTCATTCCCGCACACAGGCCTGTGAAAGATCACATCAGTTAGTTCAATTACTGCAGCCATACAGAGCACAGTGCATCTGTGTGCGTGTGAACGAGTCGCGAAAACCCACCCTATGCAAAAAACATGCTGTCTATCTCTCTCTCTCCAGAGCAAGTCAGAAAGAGCAGACACGTCTCTCAGCTTTGATTCCCCCCTGGGTCTCTCTGACTGCCTTTATAGTGAGCACTTGAGTGTTGTCAGTGGCTGTGTGTCTCTCCGCTCACCGCAGAGTTCATGGTGAAGGTTTTGAAGCGGTGACACTGCGTCTGCGCTGATAACAGTGTGAAATTAAAATCCCTCTTTCTGATGACGAAGAGGGCTGTTTTGCTAATCCTCAGGGGTTTGGGGATTTTTTTTTCTACCTTAGTGTGCAATGGGGACGAGTGCTGGTTAGAGGTGCTGGTCTAGTGTTGGGAATCAAGACCACTTCATTCAAGTTTTGGTTGTGAATTTGCAGTCTGAAATTAATTTTTTTGGAGGAGAAATCAGTACGGAGACAATAAGAGAAACATCATCACAAATGTCCAATTTTTGAGCAAAAGATTCTAGTTGGATTTTATATGAATTGACCTTGAATTTATGTGTAATTCAGGATATACGATTTTTGTATTAAATTACATAGATATGTTAGCCAAAACATTTTTTGTTGTTGTTTAAAATGCATTTATTACTAATCATATTTATTCATGTTTTAATTAATTAATATATTTGAAAACATTAATATAAATAATATTTCATAAAACGTTTTAGTTTTTTAATATACACTACTGTTCAAAAGTTTGGGGTCAGAATATATATATATATATATATATATATATATATATATATATATATATATATATATATATATATATAGAAATAATCATCAAAGATGCATTAAACTTCAAAAGAGCAAAACTGATCTTTTGAACTTTCTATTCATTACATAATATTGAAAATGTATCCACACAAATGTTAGGCAGCATACTTCTTTTGGTATATATTAGATTCACTATTAAATAAGAGTTTTATCTCAATAAAAGTCTTATTTGCTGTTTTTTAGTAGTTAGTAAGGTAGTTGTTAAGTTTAGGTATGGGATAGTAATATGGTCATGCAGAATAAGGCATTACTATGTGCTTTATAAGTACTAAAAAAAGCCAGTGTGCTAGTAATGTGATATTCAGGTTTGCATTACAGAAATAATTTGCATAGAAAATATTTTATAATATTTGAAAATATTATTATTTTTGTGATCAAATAAATGTGGGCTGTGTGAATATAAGAAACAGTGAAAAAAAAAAGAAAAGTAAACCATTTTGTCTTTGGCACTGTCAATGTAAATTTTCAAATCGGAGGTTTGTGACTCCAACCGAATTCAGGACATCACTTGGTTGGTGGGTGAGGTGAAAATGCTGTTGTTTTCTCTCGGGAGGCTAAAGTTCATAGCGGGCGATCGTTCAAACGCCCACCCAGAAAGTGTCTTTTCCATCTCTCTTTCTCTTTCTTTCTTTCTTTCTTTCATTCTTTCTTTTCCAGTTCTGCTGACAAAGGTGACAGAGTAGGACATTGGCGATATGACATTAGGCCTCTCTCTCTCGGTCATTGTCTTTCTCTCTGAAAGGCCTTTGGCACTAAAGCTGCTCTTTAAAAATAGAGCCGTCTCTCATCCCCATGAGGATGTGCCTTCTCACAAACAGAATAACATCCTCTTTCTCACAGGATCTACCTCCTGATGTCCTTTACTACTTTCTCTCTTACCCTCGCTCTCTCCTTCTCTGAGTGTAGCTAATAAATAGAGTTCTGAACTCTTGAATTGCAAATGCTCTGATGTGGGCTATACATCTTCTGTGTGTATGTGTCATAACTTTGAATCAGAGGTTTGTGTTTGTGTGTGTGTCATTGATGACTTTAGAGGCACAGGGGCAGGACTTTCCACTTTTAGGAGAGTTGCAAAGGGACTCCGGGGCCTGAGCGTCGTGTTAATTCATTCATTTATTCATTGGGCGAGAGTGAGAGTGGTACACCAAAGGCCCTCATTTGTGTTATCTCGAGTGCTTTTTTTCGCCATGCTATTTGTAAGAGAACCAATAACGTTCCCCCTTTTCCGAAATTCACAGCCCTTTTCTTTCCCTCAAGAAAAGAGCACAAGAAAAATAGCCTGAAAGAGTGTGAAATGAAACACAAACGGCGAAGTGAGGGAGAGCGCAGGAGCATTTAGCAGGGTGTGAGGGGGCCACTCTGTGGCCTGCCCTGTTAGTAATGGATTGGTTTTATGGAGATGGAGTACACGGGTGGAGTTTGGTGCCAAGCAAAAGGACAAACCCTCTTGAGAGAGGAGATGAATTAAAACTGGACTAACCACGTCTACAAGATAGGGGTGGAAGGAACGCATGGGCCTTGAGGATCTGATGCTGGTAGATTTAGTTTACTCAGAAAACAAGGACAGCAGAACATTGGGTTTTCAATGACATATATTTATATTTTTTATGCATTTCATAATATTCCAATAAATTTACATATATATATATATATATATATATATATATATGTATGTATATGTCGTTTATAATACACGTGAACATAAAACACTTATCAACATATATTTAGCATATATTTAAAGGGATGAAAAAAAAATTCTGTCATTAATTACTCACCCTCATGCTGTCCCAAACCCATAAGACCTTTGTTCATCTTCAGAACACAAATTAAGATATTTTTGGTGAAATCCGAGAGCTTTCTGACTCTGCATAGACAGCAATGTGACTACAACGCTCAAGTCCCAGAAAGGTAGTAAGGACATCATTTAAAAAAGTCATCAGTGGTTCAACCGTAATTTTATAAAGCTACGAGAATACTTTTTGTGTGCAAAGAAAACAAAAATAATGACTTTATTCAACATTTTTTTTCTCTTCTGTACCAGTCTTCGACGCACGTTCACCTTCACAAGAGTACCATGATGCACAAAAGTATTCTTTGCGCACAAAAAGTATTCTAATGTTTATTTTTATGATGTCCTTACTACCTTTCTGGGCCTTGAATGTGTTAATTGTGTTGATGTCTATTCAGGTCTGAAAGCTCTCGGATTTCATCAAAAATATCTTAATTTGGGTTCTGAAGATGAACAAAGGTCTTGTGGGTTTGAAACGACATGAGGGTGAGTAATTAATAACAGAATTTTTCATTTTTAGGTGAACTATCAATTTAAAATAAATTTTGGACAAATGTTTCAATGTTCATACTTTGGACCTAGTTTGCAGCCAATAATAAACAGATCATTTGTATCACTGGTCAGTGCTGATTGTCCGAAGTACTTTTTCTTTATAGAGATGTCTCAAAGCAATCAGGATTTTTCTTCTGGTCTAAGCTTAAATAGATGTTTCGGTAACACTTTAGAATAGGTAACACCTGTTAGTTGCTTATTAGCATGCATATTACTAGATTATTAGCCATGTATTAGTGCTAATTAAGAACATATAAATGCCTTATTCTACTTGACATTATTCTACATCCCTAATCTTACCCAATACCTAAACCTAACAACTACTATTAATAAGCAGCAAATTAAGAATTTATTGAGAAAAATTTTGTAGTTAATAGTTAACAAGTGTTACCTATTCTAAAGTGTTTCTTCTTTGGTTTCTTTTACTATTTTCACTGTGTCTTCCTGATTTCTTCCTAACTAGTAACCTATTTCTGCATTGTCTTATATGTAGAAAGGAGTTCAAGGTGTGTAAAGCACTTTAGAGAGATGTCCTCTCGTCTGTACATTACTTGGTACACACTCATTTGATTAGGAAACACTATTCACAAACTATTACTGTAAAACCTTACTTATTTTAAATAAACAGCAAATTAAGAGATTATTGATCGAAAACTCTTAGTTAATAGTGAATGTGTGTTTCCTAATCAAAAGTATTTTTTTATTAGTGCATCTTATTCATTCTTTTACATTCATACATTAAGAAGATGCTTGTATCCAAAACAACTTGCATTCAATTCAAGCTATACATTTTATCAGATGTACATTAACTCATGACCTTGGCATTGCTATTGCCATGCTTTAGTGTTTGAGCTACAGGAATGCAATTTCTAAAAGAAGAAGAAAAAATAATCAGAGTGAATATTTTCAATCAAACAAAATAATTTCCGCTTCATCTATAACCTTTCTTGTCAGCTGACGTCAACAAGGATGAATGCACAAACAAACAACTACAGTACAAAAATGATTAAATAATTTTACCAGTAATATGACATGATTCGATTAAATTATAATCAGGTCCTACCTCTTTTTTTACACTACTGTTTAAAGTTTAGGTTTGGTAAGATTTGTGATGTTTTTGACTCTTTATGCTTACCAAAGCGTTATTTATTTATTTAGAAATGCAATGAAATAATAATATTGGAATGTTTTTTTTTTATTTATATTTCAAAATGAATGTTAAAGTGTATGTTATAGTGTATTTTTAAAATGTAATTTATTCCTGTGGCAAAGCAAATTTTTTTGCATTAGCCATTACTTCAGAAATCAGGAATCTGACATGCTAGAACAAGAAACATCTTTTTATTCAGTTGCACTTAGAAATAGTACCACCAGAGAGGAGTGAGAGCTCTGGGCTCTCCTGTTTCTGCAGGAGGTTAGAGCAGTGGCTATTTTCGGTGTGCAGGTGCTGCGATGTGCTATGTAAAACTCAGCACAGCACCCATGTTAAATTCATAGACGCTCAAGGAAAATAGATGAAAAGCTTTCAGCATGGACTCAATCTGCTGAACTCACATCTTTCTTTAGATGCTGCTTGACACGTATCAAGGAAATTCTCTTAACACATGACCTTATACAGAGCTTTTCATAATGCCATATGCTGTACAGTGATTAATACCTTTAAGATTTTTTACATTAAGTTAATACACTTAGAATTATTTATTTATTTTGTATTTTATTTTTTTGCAAGCATATCCTTAGTTGACTGACCAAGGTTGTTTCCCAACAAACTAAACGATCCTTCATTCGTATGTGTAATCAGAATGCCGTGGGCTTAGGAATCCTGCAGCGATTAGCACCATGTTTTCCCTTCTATTAGACATATTTATTGCCATTTACTAATTGGTATCCTTCTCTCTTCCTCTCTCTTTTCTCCTCACTGTTTCGTTGGATGCTCTGATGATGGTAATAACCTATTCCACGCTCTCTTCTAATCCAAGGTAAGACATTAAATTATAATTTTCCTCCCAGCCTCCTGCAACTCCAGACTAGGTAATGAAGCTGTTTAAAACTGAGATAGATTGACATGAGATGTCTTTTTGAGAAGACTCCAAGAAAATTCGCTCCAGGGGTTGGACCGTCCGGTTTGAGCCATGCCAGCTGGCCTGTGCCAGAGTCCTCTCATTCTGAGAGGCGCTCTCCTAAATTACCTATTCCTTCAGAGGCTCATGTAAACATTTATCAGGAACCCAAAGCTCAAATTTACTGTTGGGCTCAGTTTCTGACACATTGACCTCTATTCATTTCTATGATGTCATCTATCTATCTATCTAAGGGGAAGTCGTGGCCTGGTGGTTAGAGAATCGGACTCCCAATCGAAGGGTTGTGGGTTCGAGTCCCGGGCCGGCAGGAATTGTGGGTGGGGGGAGTGCATGTACAGTTCTCTCACCACCCTCAATACCACGACTTAGGTGCCCTTGAGCAAGGCATCGAACCCCCAACTGCTCCCCGGGCGACGCAGCATAAAAAATGGCTGCCCACTGCTCCGGGTGTGTGCTCACAGTGTGTGTGTGTTCACTGCTCTGTGTGTGTGCACTTCGGATGGGTTAAATGCAGAGCACAAATTCTGAGTATGGGTCACCATACTTGGCTGAATGTCACTTCACTTCATCTATCTATCTATCTATCTATCTATCTATCTATCTATCTATCTATCTATCTATCTATCTGTCTAGAGTAATGATATTTTGTTCAGTGGACATTATTCTATCATTCTACCTGTTGCTCTATCATTTTATCATTCCATCCATCAAAATGCAACACATGCATTAAATCTAATTACTTCTATAAACTGATACTACTGCTCAAAATGCTATGTAACAGTTGCATTACTCTTGAAGCATAGTTTTTATGGAAAATGATGAACAGTATTACATGCTTAGATAATAAAAGTGAAGCAACTGAGGACTAAGTATGTTCAGGTATGATCAGTTTCAATATGCCTGCTAATATCCCCCCAAAATTCTGTATCATTGTTATCAGTATGTTTTTCCTATAGTTACAGTAATATCCTTTTAGAGAGTTACAGAGCTGGAAGCTGATGAAAACCATTCATATTTTTGGATGAGGCAGGCTTTAACTCCATGACATGGAGTAGAGGTTGAGAGCGGCCCATAATAATGTTATCTGGGGGGCCTGACCACCCCATTGAATGTGATTTTGAGGGGACCCTATAGCAAAATCTGTGCAATGAGTCCAGAATTCCTAGTGATGGCACTAAGAGCCATCATGGTTTGATGCCCCTCCACAGTTTATCACCTTTCATTTACCCCCATACTCCCCTTTCCTTACTGTAACCTGACTGATGAATTTTTCTCAACATGGATGTCGAAAAATTCCCAATAGACCCCGTCACAAACAAGTCACTCTTGACCAGGCCATAGATGATGCATGCTATGACATCACAGGAGGAGACCAATGTCAGGCCTGAATTTGCCATGCCAGAAGATTTTTTCCCAAGATGTTTAGCCAATGAAAACATCAATTATGATGTGGATGAGAACCTGTGTCCAAATCCACAAGACAAGGTTCATGAAAACATAGAAGTGCTGGTGAGGAATACTCCAGTTGACATTTAAAATCCAAATCATTTCTTATCCAGAGTTTTTTTGAAAACCTATTGTGAGCTGATTATTTCATCAATCATTTTAAATTTCTGTGTATAACTATAAACCAAAAGAAACAATGAAAAAAAAAACACACATAACCAATGAATGTGTAGAACCATAATAAAAGCTGCATCATTTGTTTTGAACAACTATATTTAATGGCTGGACTAAAAACTACACATTGAAAAAGTCTTGTGTGTGGGTGATCTTAAAGTAATGTTACTATTGATATACTATGATATTTTACAATAAATGAGTTTTTTGAACAAATGCGTCTGCAAATGCAAGGCTTCTTTAGAGATGAGAACACATTATGCAAAGTTTTGAAAATTGGACAGCCTGTGTCACAAATAATTTTGGGTTTTGTGTCTAAAAATGACATCAATGATTGTAAAATACTCTTGTCACAATTAGTTCAGACTGCAAACCCACATTGACTTCTCGTTCTGGCACTGGACATTCAGCAGCTCCTGAAAATCGGTGCATTAGATGCTGAAATTTTACTTTTAAAAACCCAAATCACACTTAATAATAAAACTAGTGAGGGTAGTGACATTTACCTTTGGTTTTGTGTTTCCTCCTGTACTCAAAGAGCCATAAAGGTGTCTGTAGAGATTACTGATACTCGCTGGTTCTGTTGCTGTGAAAAAAAAGTGAATTTCCACCTGTTTGATCATTATTTGACAAAGAATGAATGTCCTTCCCTTCACTTTCAGCTACACTTCACTGTATGCCCCACGGGACCAAAAAATGCCTTGATTGGCATCTTCTGATGTCCCCCACTGTGGCCAACTCTTTTATTTTACTTTCATTATGTCTCACCTTCACTCGTTCCCCTTTCGTCCAGTCTTCCTTTATGCTTAACATGCTTCCCAGGCCATACAAAGTTAAACTAAGACAAAATGAGACGCAGAACTGATGAAATGTGAACTGAAAGAACCTGACTCTCTTGATGAAATAAGGCATCTGGCCAGACGCTCTTACTTCAAAACCAGATCTGCTGGCTTGACATTTCCACTTCACGCTATATTCCTTTTTGTATTCCTAAAAAGGACAAATCTCTCACTTTAATCAGGGTTGAGACACAAATTTGTTAGAGTCTGGTGGAAATATAGCCATATATGAGCTGAGAACAGGCCGTGAACGTCGGTGTCTCCGATTAAAAAATGTGTAGAGAGAATCCCTGAGTAAGCAACTAAATAATGGCCCACTGGAAACATCACAACACAACAAGACAGATTCAATATAAAGAGATGAAATCTACTTTGGGGGATGGGTATATTGGGTAACAATGGCAGTGAGCAGTGATGCAGGCGAGTTTTTGCACAGGGATGTGGAAAAATGAACAAAGCAACAGGGTTAGACAGAGATAGTGGGGGATTTTTTGACACGAATCTTAATGGATTCAGAAAAAAAAGTGTTGCATGTTTAGCATTCTGAACTGTTTTGACATTTAAAAAAGCAGGATAGCTTAGTGCCTAAGCAAACTATAGAGTGTATATGAAATGCAGTTAGGATTGTGTTGATTTTATAATATATACTACTATATTTTTTATTTCTATCTATCTATCTATCTATCTATCTATCTATCTATCTATCTATCTATCTATACTGAAAGTCATTCTTTAAAAAAATAATAGTTATTTTGTATTGTTTATTGAAAATCAAATATATTTATATAATATTGCACTTTCTTTCTTTCTTTCTTTCTTTCTTTCTTAAATCAAGAGTTCACCCTCAGACGATATGCCATAATCCTTAGATTATATGTGTATTAGGTGGATGAAAGATAATAAAGTATATTTTTCTTTAGAATATCATGCACTGATGGCTACACCAGAGACTTTTATCATGAAACAAACTTTTATTTATGTTGTCTTAGTGTTAAACTGTTTCTCTGGAATATTGCAACTCTGAAACTATTTTTTCTCATGTTCAATATCTGTTAGTCATCTCCTTCCCTCCTGTTGTGTGGCAGACTCACAAAAAGAGCAATGTAACGCTTCCTGACTGATAGGAGGGGGAAAAAAGGAAAAAAAGACTTTTAAAGGAATCCCCCATGGCGAAAATGTGATGTGAGCAATTTCTCACCTCGAGCGGCTTGGTGGATGTGTGCATTAGCGTGAGAGCTTTCTCCACACTTCTGCTTAAGTGTGAGTCTAATAGCTATGTACACACTGACTGCGCTTTAGCAAAGCCTGACACTAACTACATCGCACGCCGCATTCTCAGCATAGGCATCTTTTGTTGTTTAGCTTCTGTGTTTACTGATTTTACTGATGAAAAACAGACATATTTTACAATAACATTGTGTTAAGTTAAAATATATTGTGCAAAATAGTAAACTTCCAAATAAATGCATGAAGAAACTCCCTGTGGATGTCACACTGGAAATAATCTCACAGATGTCTGGCAGACAAAATGTGCCTTGTTGTTGCTGCCGTCTGAGAGGAGCTTTTTTTTTTTTTACTTAACTGAAATAACACTAATCCCTTTTACTGAAATCTTTACTACTTAAATCCCTTCTACTGAAATAAGTGAAATAATACCGATCCCTACTAATCAATAATTACAATTTATTTATTTACACAGTACACACACTTTCTGAAGATAACGTGACACTTCTGTACTAGGGTGTTGTAAATTGCTGAATATTTTTATTGCTAGGATGTTGATTCATGTCAATATAACTAATAAAGCCTTTATGAGTTTAATACACGCTGTAGGGTTAAAATCTGAGCAGTAGTACTAGTGATGTTTGCCTTAATTATAATAATAACACATAGTAAAATCCTTAAATGTTAGTTCACATGCTGTTAGAGTGTTTATGTAAAGCTGTTGTTTGGTTCATTAAATACACTCACACGATCAGCAAAGAAAAGTCTCCGTATGCTGCATGAAGCCATGGTTCTTCATATCTAACGGCGTCTTTTCCTGTCGTTCAGAGAAAATTAGCCACTTGTGAGTTTACGGAACGTGCTCTTCGTGTGTTGATAAAGGCTGTCAGCTCACTTTGTGTGAGTGTGTGTGAGTGTGTGTGAGCGTGTGCGTGTGCATGTGTGTCATGCTGACATGCTGTAATTGCGAGCGGGAGTTGAATCATCTGTGAATCAGCTCTTGTATCATAACTCAACTCGGCCCCTATCTGTGACCTTTTCTTGTCGGCACTCTTAATATAATGGCCAGACACTGGAGCAGGTACAGATCCATGATTCAGTGGCAGGCCCCTATTTCTGCCTGTTCTGTCGAAAAGGCCAAGGCAAGTGTTGTCAAGGCCAGCAACCCATTGCGAAGTGACACTTGTGGAGAAGGTTTCTGAGCACGACCTCTGCAAATAGGGCTGCTGTTGATATTTTTGCATTCTGGAGAACTTGTAGATGGGACCGGTGCTGAGTTGTACTAGGATTACATGATATACCTGTGCAAAAAAAAACTAAACGTATGATACCATCATTTTTTTTTCTGCTTTGTTTGTTAGTAAGTTAGTTGGCTAGATTTGTTTGTTTTTAATAATAATAAGAAGGAGAATTGTTGTTGTTGCTGTTGTTGTGTTTGCGGTTGTCAATATTACACGAAAAATAGTAATAAATATAAATATAGTAAATATCTAAAAGTATTATTATTAATTTTGTCACAATAATAACAACCACAACAAGTAAGAACATTTAAATATGATAGATGGCAAATGTGTTGTTATTGTTATTTTTTATATTATGTAAGATATAAATACATATTAAATTTGAAAGATTATAATAAATGTCACTAATAATATTAGTAATGAATATATTAATTAATACTATCAATAACACTGCATTAAATAAGAATATAATAGTTGTTGCTGTTGTTGTTACATAAAAATAAATGTAAATACAATAAATGTCAAAAGTATTATTATTAGTAGTAGCATAATTGGTTTTGTTGCTGTTGTTGTGGTTGTTATTACATAAAATAGTAATTAATATAAATATGAGAAATGTCAAATGTATTATTATTATTATCATTATTATCGTCATCATAAATAATAATAATAATAATATGTAAAAATGTAAAAACATAAAATTATAAAGAATATAATTAATGTCATTAATATTAGTAATGACAATAATATTAATATGAATTAAAGCTATCAATAACATCGCATAATAACAATAATAATAATGTTATTTATTTACTATTATTTTGCGCTTAACATTGCTGTTTTTAATTGTGTTAATTGTGGTCCATGCTATGCAAATCTACCCCGCATATTCAGTTGTCTACACATCATCCTTTTTTCTGTAGTTTGATTAAGCTAGCCAAGCAATATGTTAACAGCTTATCAGTTGTCTGAGGCTGTGTATTTTTTGCCTCGTATCATTATTGAGGTACCAGATCTGATATTGTACCAAAGATGACATTTTGCTACTTTGTTTCCGGCACACAGAATGCTGAACTTGTAGCCGTTTGCAGAGAAATTCGCTGTGCAGACTTTAAAAATGTTGGCACAGTACTAACCCAGTAATCAGCAGGGAAAAGGCTTCAGCGCTCATTCATTAGGCCCAGCATTAATATAAAGCTTGTTATTAAACCGCTTTAGTCATTACCGATGACTGTTTCCATTAGGCAGGGAGAGTGGGTTTGACCCCATGAGTGGATTGTCAAATGAGGTGCACAGAATGTTATGGATAATAAAATCCAATTGACCCCTTTGAGGGATCACAGGACGAGTATTCTATCCATTCCTTGAAGTCACGCCAGCCATTCCAAGTCATTATATGTAAGTGCAACCGTTTTCCTCTGTAGCTTCGCTCTGTTATTGTGAGCTGGATTTCATTGTCCTACGATTATACCTTAGAGACAACAAACCTAGTGATAATATGTGTTACCCCCCCCCGTTGATTTATTTAACTCCTGGGCCCTCTTTAAAAAAAGTAATTAAAATATGGTAATGACTGGAAGATGAATGAGAAAACTGTGTTTGACTAGGCTTCTCCGAGCCATCATAAGACCTTGGCAGACACTGATAGAGCAGGAACAGGGAGCGGGAGAGAGCGAGACATTGAGGTGCACTGTTAGAATGCCAAATCATTTCATGCTGCAAACACAACAAGCGGTTCGACGCATATTAAGAGAAACACACAAATATACAAGCGGCAGCGCACACACTCTCTAAAACGCACGGTTGCATCTGGAGAGAGGGAAAACTCATTAGCACGCAGGAGGAAAAAAACGTGCGCCACCACAAACAACAAGCAGTGAAAAGCAAAAACAAAGACCAGATCACTGTAGCTCAGTGACTCTGCAAACAATCGCGCCGGCTATGGGGTTAGCATCCCAATGTTGCTTTCAACTGCCTCCTTTTTAACATCTGTAAAGGAAGTTTCTTTTTCTTTTTAACTTCCCTCCTCAAAAATAAAGATGAGCTCACTCTCTAGAACATTTAGTAGTCAATTCCAATTTTAATACAACAGCAAAGAATTTAATGCTACTGAATGCAGTGCTTTATGTGATGTATGTCTTTTTCAATTTAAAATAGTTTCTCAGTTTAATTTGCAGAGACATTGTGTAGGCTGATTGATTTCCTCGTGAATTTGGAGGCGGAATCAACAGCAAATGGAAACCTGTTTGTTCAGTGATAATTTTTCAGTTCCACATGACTCAAGCTAGTAAAGCATTCAAAAATCCTTATGATATTATCTTTTCCTGACTGTTCAACACTTTTAGATGCATTATGCTACAGATTTTGCAGACTGGCTTACAAGACTTGACCAATTCCATTAAGCACCATCTGGTCCCAGTTTACATTAGCTTTCTTTAAATGCCATGAATTCTTGCTTTATGTACAATGTACTTATTGTGTTCATGTTGAATTGCTAAACACTTGTGCTTCTATTTAGTTGGGATATGGGTAAAGATAGGACGGTTAAAAAGTAGAAGTTATTTTAAAAAATACTGTAGTTATAGATGTAAATACAGAAATGAATTACTGATTTTGTAACATGCAGGGCTTTTTTAAATTTAAGTAAAGTGAAAAAAGTACATTGTAGAAAATTATTAATTTCAATGTAGTTAAAGAGTAGTTAAATTGTGAAATATTTAGGGTTTTTTTCTGGTCGACTAGTAGTCTTTCATTTTAAGCATTAGTCGACTAATCACACTTTTATTAATAAACTATTTAAATAACTAAAATGAGCCTTTAATTGCCTACATAGCCTAATAAGCACTCTCAAGTACACGAATAAAGCTTGCCACTGCACACCGGAATTTCACTCTCTATAGATACATTTTAATCTCTGTAAGGCAAAGATATACACATAGTTTCACACTCAAGTTCACAGAGACCGAGACGGCAGAAAGCGCATTCTGTTTGCTTTCATTATTTTACAAAAGCTCGTTTTGTTGTTATTGTGGGAGCACTCAAATAAATGTAGAGTCTTTACAGATTTGAAAGCTGTATTACTCTTATCTCTATGACCAAAAATTATGGAGTGTTTTAAGAGCAAGTGAGCTCACCAGCACCTCCATCTGTCCTTCAGAGCGTGTTACTGTTCAGCTTCAAAAATTCCACACAGACACTTGAACAGTGCACATATCTCTAGGTTAAACATTAGATTGAGAGGCCATGCAAATTTGCTAATACTTAGATATTTCAGATGATAAGCTATATTTGTGGTGGATGAATGATAGGTGAGTATTTGGATGTCCTACCCTATGTATGGTACTGTTTTACCATAGATCAGCCATTAACGATCTGCGTGACTTGACCACGCAAATTTTTTTTTCTTCTGTGACTAAGCGACTAACAAAATTTTTTGTCAACCAAGCCTCTTCTGGTCGACTAACAATTAGCCGGCTATTAGGGGGCAGCCCTAGAAATGAACATTTAAAATACTTTATTTAATTTTTTTTAATCTGATTATATTTTAACATTTTATTTATTCCTGTGATGCAAATCTGAATGTTGAGCATCATTACTCATTTACAAATCATTCTAATATGCTGATTTGCTACTCAATATATATATTTCTTATTATTATCAGTGTTAAATATAGTTGTGCTGCTTCATATTTTTGGAAACATTTTTTTTTTTTTTTTTGCAGGGTTCTTTGTCAACTAATAAAAAAAGGTCTTTGTTGAAAAAAATTATTACTTTTTCAAAAAATCTATATCACAATCTATATCATTATCAAATAATTTTAAATTATTAAAACTGAAAAAAGAGAGATATATTTACTCTGCTTCATTTTATTCCTTGTAAGTAGTGGAGGATACATTTATGTTGCCTTCAAAAATTTACTAGATAAAGGAACCTGAGTATCTTATTCTCACCATAAAACTGTGACGAGATAGGGTAAAAAAATAGTTTAATTGTTCAGCTTATGTTTCTTTAAACGTTCTGATCCCACCCCCAAATCCATCCCAGCATTCAGCAATCTTCTTAAGCATAACTAGCTATCATAGAAAGTTTGGAGGATCGTGACGAATTCCCAAGGTAATCCCTGGATAAGGATTATGTTTGCAGTGTACTTTTGCATAATGCAATGTGATCATGTCTATCAAACCGAAAGGATTTCAATTATTTTCCAGAGAGGAGTTTGTCGAAGGATGAGAACAGGTGACACGGCTGTGCTTTGGGCGAGGTGTACAGGGCGGCCGTCCGTTTGTGCCAACATTTGTACATTTTGCACAGCGGTGTTCATTTTGTATGCCAGCGCTTCTTTGAAGTCTAGCGGTGGGTAAATTCCACAGAATTGAAGGCCATGCTGTGCTGCCAGGGAAAGCGTAATTGGAAAGAATGTAGATCGGGTTAACACACCTCTTGTTGAAGATCTCTTGTTATGCCTGTCATCAAAAGAGAGAGGGAGCACTCCAACAGGTCTGGCTGGGAAAGGAGAACACGGTTAGCAGATATATCAGAAATATTGCGGACACCTAGACTGCGAATTGTAAAAAAAAAAAAAAAATTGATTCATCAGTTTCTTGTAAAAGGGAGCGGGAAGTCCAGTTACGGTGGTGAAATAGAATTTTTGCAAGAAAGAAATAAAAATGCAGTGGAAGGAAGGAGTCTGTAAAAGTGTGGAATGAGGAAACAGTGGCAGGCGAGGGAGGAAGGAGGAGGCTTGGAGAAATGTAGAAAGCCTACACACCTTCACCCGACTTTATTACTGTATCGACTGAAACCTTTATATCCCCCAGAATTCTCTGCCACTCGGCACTAAACCGGGGCACGTTTTTTGACATGTTGATTGCTTTGTGCCATGTATTATTCAACAGCGGTAATTATTCTCCTGTTTAGTTTTAGGCCGAGAGTGGAGGAAGCTTGTCTGTGCACTTTTTTTAAAGGTACTGCTCATAATATCAGTATTGGAAGAACGGCATAGAAAAAGACAACAGTTCTCCACATGGCAAAGACGTTGTGTGTGTGCGTGAGAGTATTTCCCGGTGAGCTAATCCTAGAAGGAGATCAAAGTGAGATTCTGAAAATCTTTATCTAGCAAGACCAAGAAAGCTCTGATGAGAAAAAAGAAGAAAAAATAAAAACAGAGTAGCACTCTATTTTCAAGTTTAGAAGCAATTCAATGACTCCTAAATGTTGTCTTTTAATTCTGAGCATTTGTGCATTACGTAATCTTGAGAATGCATTGCTTCTTGCTTAATATTTTTGGGTGATGCATTGTGGCATTGTCTGAGGCTTTTCCCTGCTATTAGATCCTGGCTGTCCATTTAAAAAACAAGGAGAGGGAGCTGTGTGGATGTATCAGAGCCACTCCAGCGATTAGATCTATTATTAGTGCAACATCAGTTGAGGATTGATGCCACCCAATAGTTGTGTGTAAGCAGAAAAGCAGAGGAGTTTGCAAAACGTGAGCATCTCCTGGATTATAATAACCCTCATTAACATTTTCGCACATGGCTAGCCAACATACGCACATGGAGATCAACCTCTGCTGGCAGATTTATGACCATCAGGAAGTTCGACCCGAAGAGCTGGACTGAACAGGACTAAAAGACTCTTCTAAGCAGGGCTGTGCACCATTCAGAGTTGAAATAAATCCTAACTCAGTTCCTGAATTTGAATTAGAGTAGTAGTTGGGATGCAGGTTTGCAACTGAAATTAGAATTCAGTTACTTTAAATTACATTTAAAAAATGTAGTATTCATATATTTTATGGTATGCAAGTTAGTATGAGTCTGTGCATTAGTGTTGGGGATTTTTTCTACAGGTTATATCATTACACCAGTAGTTGGTGACAAGTGACTTTCTTTATGAATCAATCGGTCAATTGTTAATGAATTTAGTCAGTCTGACCAAAAAATTATCAATTTGGAAATCAGTGGCTGAATCACTTAGTTCCTGTTCGCACAAAGGGTGATAACTATAATGACAGCAATAACTATATAGTTGTTATAAATTCATAAATTAGATTGTATAATTACAAAATTTAAAGCAAAAACAGAATGTTCTGACTTTAGTTTTGTGAAACTATACTACACAAAATATATCTGCAGACGGGGTAAATGAGAAAGGCCTCTGACAGCAGGTGGCACTTATGAATAAGCGGCAATACAGCGGTTGCTTGGTTACAGCTGTAAGCAAAGCAGTGCTTATAAACACTACTTTAATATGCATTATACAGAGGCAAGATAAAAAGAAAATACCATTTAGACTCTAAAGACAGTCATTTTTTCATATAAACATCTCATCCGATTTGAATCGTCACATATTTGTATCTCAACCGCCTCTGGATGCATCGTTATATATCCCTTTTGACAGCCAATCAGAATCCATCCTGATTTAAAGAGTTTGAGCATTTAAAACGGCAGACGATAAAACTGCAGCACGATATCTTGCATTGGTGTGCACACTAATATAATTATCATTATAGTTATCTACAGTTATCCAATTATTGTACTTTCGTGTGGAAAGGTTTTCAGTCAAATAATTAATTCAGAACACGTATTCATTCAAAGAATAAAACTAGAGACTTTGACAGTAAATCATTAGTCATTTGATTCCAGTTCAGCTTCCCGTGTGGCGTGGGAGCCAATTCTTGCCAAACCCTGGTTTCCTTGCATGAAGTTAATTAGTTATAAGCATGTTTTGATGCAGTTGTTGTTTGCTTGTCACGCAGGCAGTGCGACTACGCCGGCAGGACATTTTTCATCCTGCTTTGATGGAGTATCGAGAGTTTTGGGGTTTCTCCCGTGAAGTTGCAAACAACCGCATTTTCCATTTTCATGCATACGTGCTCTCACATAGCACAGCACTGTGACGCTTCTCTCCGAGGATAAGCTGTTTGCAGAACGTCTTCTCTCGTCTCTGTCACCTTGAGAGATCAGACCAGAGGCGCTTTTCCCACCAAGCACTTCATTAGAGTGACAAACCGCGTTCCAATCTGTGCACGAAACATCAGCGTCACCCAAAATTAGCGGCGACGATGAAGGAAAAAGGAGAGCTGACTGACATCACCTGGGGGGCTTCGAGAACAGAGAAATACAGACTGTGGTCTGCGCGGGAAGAATCACACGTCTACCACTATCCATCTCCCAGAGTTCTCCCGTCAAGTCTGTTTCTTCAGCAAGCTATTCTGTCATCTTCCGTGGCCCGTTCAGCTGTACATTAATCACCGTGCCTCAGGGAAGAGATTCTGCTGTCCACACTGGTCATCATGCAAAGGATTATGGATGTTCTATAAAGTGAGGCATGGGAAGGGTGGCTTCTCTGAGTTTCTTATGCTTTCTGTCCCTTTTTCGTTCGGTCTTGTGCCAGTCCGTTCACCCGTGTTATCAATAGAGGTTTGGGATTGAGAGGAGGAGCTCGATGGCTAATGTCCTTAAGACAAAAGGGAGTATACTCTTGCTGATTTGAGGAGCTGGAAATTCAATTCCCCATCCTCTTTTTTATTTTCAGACCTCTCTGTAATACACTGCTTAGTTAGTGCTAGATGTTCTAAAACTTAAAATGTAAATTGTAAATATTAAATCATCAGTGGTACAATAAATAAATATTGTGCATTAATGCTTTTTAGCAAAATAAAATAGTACTTTCTTTGAGATTGTTTATCATTCAAGCCTGTTGATAATTTACTAGCAATATGATTCTAAAGTAACCACCTTAATTTGAACTTTTTAACTTTACATCATGTCGAATGCGTATTATATTGCATCCTGAACATGGAAGCTACACCAGCAGCCATTATGGCAGTCTCATCCATTGCACCATAAAGCATTGAGTGCAGTGGCTCATTACTCTGGTAGAGTACACAACAATGGCATGTAATATATAATTTAACCATCCATGTCTCCCTGGCACTTTAATTTAAACAGCTCTGATGGTGATGCACGTCTGTACAGAGAGAATGGGCTGAGTAGGTTCTCTATGGAATTCCAGACAAATTATCTCCATGTCAGGAATCTCCGTTCTATTACGGTCTGCTTGTGATGTATAATTTACATTAGAGTAATGTATGTGTGTCTGATTGAATAGACAGAGAGCAGTTTAAATAAGTGGAGCTTTTAAGCGAGTGTGATTGGGAAGTGTTTGAAAATTGAACTTTTAAAGTGAGACGCACGCATGCAAACATTCGGAATGGCTCTCGCCATCATCGCGGTGGTAAACAGGAAATGCATTACTACTCAAGGAAATGGTCATTTGATGTGCTTGAGGAAACAGAGGCTGAAAAAAAATATTTTCATCCTAGAATGAAATGTCAGAGGAGATAAACATCATGAGCTGTTCCTTATATATTATTATGTGCAACAATTTGACGACCACAGAATTTAGATTAATAGCGTTCAGCCCTCGGGAAGTAATTTCCTTTTGAGAAAGTGATTTGCATGTGGCAAGGAAAGGAGAGACCCTTTTTTTGCTGCTCTTTTGTGGTGTCAGCTAAAACTGTTGGCATTTAAAGCAACTCCCCAAGGTTAATGAGCCCCTCCATTAACCCTCCCCCAGGGGAACGACAGAAGGGCATTCTGGGAGATGTAGTTGTAAAGTCAATTGACATTGACTCAGCATTCCATATTAAGTAATTTAGGGGCGAATACAAGTCTTTCCTAACTAGTCTGCTCCCTGGTCAAAATTAAAGATGATTTGTTGTGTTAATGAACAGGCCATTAGTGGTTCTGCTACAATAAACTCAAATACACACTAACAAGACCTGTATAATTTAATGGCTCTGCACAAACCCTCATGACAACCTCCAGTTTCATATTGTGTTCCATTTAAACAAGCAATTTTGTCAGCCACATACAAACTATAAGAATGATAACTGTAAGGGAAACTACTGTAGATATTAATTAGTGCCAAAGTCCTGTCGTCTGCTGCTTTAAAAAGTCTAGTTGATTCTGATTTACTGTCAACATTTTTATCAGTTCACCCAAAAATGTGAATTCTGTCTTCATTTACTCACCAAGTTGTTCCGAACCTGTATGAGTTTCTTTCTTCTATTGATCACAAAAGAAGATGTTTTGAAAAATATTAGCTACCAAACAGTTGACATACCCCGCTGACTTCCATAGTATGCAAAAAGAAATGGAAGTCAGTGGGGACCAGAAACGTGTTTTGGTAACAACATTCTTCAAAATATATCTTTTCGTGTTCAAAAGAGGAAAAACATTTGTATAGGATTGGAGCAGCATGTGGGAGCATAGATGATAGGATTATTAGAACTTTCTAGTTAGTTATTGTTAGATATTTTCTACCTGGTCTCATGACGCAAATGTTCGTGTGGGAACTATTTTGCAAGATGCGAAATACTTACCAGTAAGTACATATCACTGCAGTTTCCAACAGAAATTAAGACTAGAGGCGGTGAAACAGCAAGCACTTATAATCATTTTCGTACACAGTTATGATTACAGATCCATATTTTTCACTTTCCAGACCTAACAAGCTTGCTCGGTAGCTCAGCCGGCACAAAATTTGACTTGGGATGCAGAATCCTTGGGTACGAAGCTAGTCAAAAACATAACTCATGATGAAAGAGCTAAACGATTGGAAAAACAAGCTAAAAGCGGCATGCTTGCAATTGCGTTTTTACTTCACATTCACTTTTATCCATACTATCGAGTAGGTTTAGGTGTATTGCAGATGGTAGATTATTTTAAAACCTTACAGAGCATTAGAGTTATAGCACCACTCAATGGACATTTCAAGTCAGAAATGCAGTGACGCGTACAAAACCAACGTCACATAAATTGTACCATATAGACATTCATCTGTTCCAGGGAGAAAAAACACTGTTTAAGCGCAACTCAGTGAATATTTCACATCAAATATGTCACAAAACGTACATTGCGATGCATATTTCAGATCTTCGGAAAAAGTTCCTATAGGTATGATTTCGACATGAGATCAGGTTGGAGTTTTTGGTATGAACAGGCTTTAAGGTATTACAAAAGGTTTGCTTTGGGACTAAATTGTCAGTCAGAAACAGCCAGTCAGAAACCCACACAAATTTAAACTGCTTGTGCAGACAACATAACCACAGTATGCACTTATAATAAACAATGTTATTGTACATTGGTGTGGACACTAATATAGTTATTGTATCCTTGATGAAGCCTTCTTGAATGGACCTTACAATGTCTATTTTATAGTTTGAGCAGGAATCAAGTCTGCATTTGGAAAACAATAATGCCAAATTCTCATTTCGCAGAAGAGCCATTAAAAGTCTCAGAGGGAGAGATATGTTTTGATTGTAAATAACCGTGATGTGCTGACTCACAGATTTTAGCTCTAGAGATCCATCAGGTATGCTCATGATAATCACAGGGATATTGCATAGGGATATTGGCTGGTTCTTTGGACCACTGGGTTTGATTGCATTCTCACCAGAAGAGGACCGTTCCAAATGTGCCTGTGAAAATGGTATTTCTACAATGTCTTGTTCAACAAAACTTTGCTTTCAATTAGAGGACTTCCCCGCCTCCATTAAAGTCTAACCTGTTCTAATAAGAACAGTATCTGAATATGCCTATAAATGATTAAAGCCACAGGATGTGGCCTTCAAGCAAAGGAACGTCAGCTCTGATCACCCAGAAGATCTAGTTCTCGCACTAGCCCAAACCGGTTCATTAGTAAATCACATTCTTCCTGACATGTATCGATCCATGCATAGATATTGTGCTTTAAATGTGCTGTAATGTACAGAGCATCCTCGCTGCCTGTCTTACATCAGGGTTATCATGCTTCTGCTTCTCTAAACAGACTAAAATGCCACGGTCGATTTCAAGACGTTCATCAAAAGGTATTTTGCAGTGAACACACTAACTGAATAATGGTAAATAAAGAAATACATGTATTTAATTTATGTAATTGTGATTTACATATAATTTGAATCAGCATTATAGTCGTTATAGTTAATAACTGAACTAAAACTCGGATCATTAAAAAAATTATGTGAAATAAATATATAAAATATAAATGTAACAAAAATAAAAAAATATGTTTGAGATACTAAAACATATACATTATACAGACAATAAAAATAATAATAAATAAAAACACTGCAAAATAAATAAACAAATAAAACTATAATCGCATGTACTTCTACATTCATATATTTTATGTAAATATTATATATATATATATATATATATATATATATATATATATATATATATATATATATATATATTATCATTGAATAGTTTATAATAAGACATGAAATATATACACACATATTTTTTTTCTCATATTTACATATCCCGTTTCACTAGTAACTGTGATTTTACAAATAAAAAATAAATAACATAATGCCTTTTAACACTGTTACATTTAAAATGTTTACATTTTTTGATTTAGGTAACAATATCAATCCAAGTGGCACTTATTTTGTATAAAGTTAGCATAAGCACACTTCTCAAGCAAAACTTTTTCATAAAAAGAAGTTTGTTTTTCGAGAAAGGTTCTTGCATCATTTGTTTGCAGATGCCTCTTGGTTAGATATTTTGTTGTCTAGTGCAATGACGTTCATACATTTAGCATCATACGTACATACTTGAAGCTTTTTACAGACCTACAGTATAAAGACAAAACCTCTTGTGTAACCCTCAAATTTCAAAGTAATTGTAAGAGACGTCTGATGAAGTGCAATGCGGCTTGATAGAAGGATTCAAATAAAGAGTGAGAAAAGAGTCAGACGACAGGAAAATGTTGGAGAGGAGGTCAGAAAGGGAAAAGACAGCTGAAGGGTAATAGAAATAGATAAGCAGAGCTTGTGTTTTAGAGTAATAGAAGTCAGGGGAGTGGGCTGATGTCAGAGATGCATAGCCTCCGGCTCATCAGCGACGGCCAGACTGGAGCTTGACGATTAGATTTTAATTCTCAATCAGGCCTCCACTTCTCATTTTCCTGCAAATAATCACAGGGAAAAATGGCAACTCAAATGATTGTGTTATAAAGTCTTAAGCTGTTATTTAGCCGACACCGTGGAGAAGACAAAAAGTCCTATGTATTTTAAAGCAAAAGTTAAATTAATTTCAAATTACGCTGAAAGTAATGACTCAGGCGCCCTGAGCTGTGACTGCAGAGCGCTTGCAAATTTGATGCACGGTTCTGGCAGTCCAACAGCGTCGCTCTCGCATTAACTGCATTTCTCAGCAGAGCGTCACCTGCGATGACAATGAGAATGATGAATAGCGTACTTAAGTCGGGCTCCTGGCTTTGATGTTCCTCTCTTCCATTCTTTCTGTTGTTGTTGTTGTGCTTTTTTTTTCCTGCGATACTTAAAGGATCTTGTTGGCTGTTGCACTTCAGAGAAGTGTAGCTTTAAACTGCTGTAGAACTCAATACGTCTTGTACTTTTCCAAGCAGGTGCTGGGCTCCTGTATGAAACGAGCTCTTTTATGTAAGGCTGGAGAAGTTTGCGATAGACATCATCAAAGATGCCCCAGCACAAGGGGAGATCTTCCGAGCACAAAACGGCTTGCACTTGTTGTGCGACTTGACGTCCGTGATTCATCCGCCTCCCTCGGATAGGCGGAGTCGAGTTCAAACGACTTTGGCTGCAGTCGAGAGGCTCTGCTGCTCTGAGAGCCGTTTGAGGCAAGGACCCTTCCCGGCAAGAAACAAAACTAATTACCTTAAGAACGCTTCTGAACGGCGTGTGCCGAGGATGATCAGACAGAGCTGAAAAGTAATATTGGAAAATTTAATTTTTCTGCCTGCTGTATTTTCTTAAATCAATTGAAATCAATATAGGCAAGAGATTGAATCAAACCTCATCTCATTGACTCCAGCTATAACATCCATCTTCTTTTACAGTAGAGGAGCTCTAACCGCGAGCTTCTCTCAAAAGCCCTATTCAAACGGGATTAGTTTTCTGTAAAGGAGTTAGTAGATGTCTGTAATGTTTATTGACTGTTCATACAGGGGAAAAGAACGTATGGAAAAACGTTCTGCAGTTACACATTGTTGTCACGTGTAACTGATCTTTCTCAAAATTGTCTGTAGCAAGTATTTGAGCAGGAAGTATTATGCATGGTCGTATATCTGGGATTGTTAGACTAAATTAATTCAAATTAAATATTATAAATAAATAAATAAAAATAAAGGCATTAATAATTTTAGAGATTTCAGTTTCAAGTATAATAAGCTTTTGGGGGAAAAAAAGTACTGTACTGTTTGCACAAAAATATAAAGTACCAAAACTGTTCTCAACATTAATAATAATAATAATAATAATAATAATAATAATAATAATAATAATAATGTTAATGTTAAATAATGTTTCTTTTAAGCAGCAAATCAGCTAGAATGATTTCTGAAGGATCATGCTGCTGAAAATTCAGCTTTGATAAAATTAATAAATTATATTTTAAAATATATTAAAATATAAACCTTTTTTATATAAATTAATGCAGCTTTGCCTACTGTAAAACACTTATTTTAAGAACATTAAAACTTACCAGCCTCAAACTTTTGAACTGTAGAGAATGTAATTTTTTATACATATATAAATATGTAAACAATGTATTTATTTGGTCATATTAAGATATTACTGGATAAAATTTCAGCTTTGCCATCACAATGATAAATACAATTTTAAAATATATTTAAAAAGACGAGTAGCTTTAATAGCTTTTAAGAGTAGCGTTATTTTTACATCATTTTTTGATCAAATAACTACAGCCGTGGTAAGATTAAAAATGTTGCAAAATCTATACTTTTTAAAGGGTTTTCAACAGTTGTGTAAAGAATAAATAAATATATATATGTTGATGGTTATAGATTCACAATTCTCAGTTTTCTAGCATTACCCAGGATCTGAACCGGTTCAAGAAACAGAAACGAAAACCATAAACAAACGAAATTTCGATGGTAACACAACCAGAAACACAAACAAAATCAAATGTATTAGTTATATATATATATATATATATATATATATATATATATATATATATATATATATATATATATATATATATATATATAAAACCATGCAGCAAACATCTCAAAAAATACTTTAAAGTGTTTACAGTTTTTTTCTCTCGTTTAAGAAATTTGCCCCAAATCTTGAAAAGATGATGCTGTAGTGGATTTTTTAATTTATTTTTGAGAAAAGAAAACACTGTACTTTATTATTATTATTATTATTACAGACAAAGATGAAGGAAAAAACATAAGAAAATAACTTTATAATGCTATCAAATTGGTTTCGGAATGGTAATAATAAAGAGGAACACATGAAAAGAAACATTAAAATCCTAATTCTGCTTGGAGTGAACCGATTTATTTATTTATTTATTTATTTATAATCCCTGGTATTATCAAGGTTTTTTTTTTGAGCATTTCATGAGTAGTAAAACACTTTTCAAAAGAATATTTTCTGGCACAGGAAGGGGTACAATTATAATGATGGAGGAGCTTTGAAAAAATTTATATAGGCCCACCTCCTCTTATGAAAAGAATCCCCTCCAAATAGGGCCGAAGTAGGTTTTATTCCCCGCCTGCACACCTTTTTGTGTCGATGTATTCTCCTGCCAGGTTTCTAGGCCTACCAGACATGACACTGTGGCACGGCATGGTCGTTCATCCTGGCTGATGTGTCTCGCTCGCCCTCCCTTCAGCTGGAGAGTGGAGCTAATCTCGCCCCTCAATCTGGCCACCTGTCAATGGGGGTCAGAGCTTGTCAAACCCTCTGTCATCACCTCCCTCCTCTCACTGCCTCACATGGCTGATAAAAGGGCCCACGGAGGCTCTAGTCCTCAATGGAGCATTGAAGAGAAAGAGGGGCCTTATTAGAGCAGCACCGGAGGGTCTCTGCTCACTCACAGTCCATGAGCGTGCAGGTTAAAAGAGTGAACAAACAGCAGGCAATGAGCCACACCTAGCTAACACCCACAACATCGCTTCTGTTATAATCAACATAGCTGTCTACATGTAAAGCGCTGGTGAGTGTGATTTCACCAAGCACAGCATGTTCCTGGATCAACAGCCTTGTTGATCCTGGAACAACATTCCAATCTACCAATCAGTATTGAGATATACATTTTCAGGAAATATCTATTTTAGGCTTAAAATCAGGATAAGGTGCTTTTTACACCCTTGTTAATCAGCTATCATTTCCCACTGATTTTAGGAATAAATTATGGGTAGGGTTAGGTTTAGGGGTAGGGATTGGGTTTAGGGGTAGGGATTGGGTTAAGTTAAAATTTTTGGACAATAATGTTGATCCAGGACATGTCTTACTTGGCAAAATGACTTTTTATACAATGAACCGATGTGCATTAATTTATTGGATAATACATTGATGCATCTTGTCGTGCTGCTTAATATTTTGGTGAAAACTGTGATGAAAGTTCAAAAGAACAGCATTTTAACTTTAAAAATTTTTTTATATTTTTATTTTACATTATAAATGTCTTTACTGTCACTTTTGATCAATTCAATGCATCCTTGCTGAATAAAAGTATTAATTGCTTTCCAAAAAAAAAAAAAAATCTTACTGACCCCAAACTTTTGAATGGTTGTGGACTTGAGTTGAATATAAAGTACAAAGCAATTTATTGCTAATTTGTTGAATCAAGTGGCCTTGATGTTCACAGGCTGATTGGTCTGTTGTTAGTGGCGTCTTGCTTCAGCGTTTCTGGTGTAGACGTGATGTTACTGCAATAAAAATGGTCTGCTGTGTTACTGAGCTCTGGATTGGTAAGTCTCCTCTTTTTGGACGTACACCTTTGTTCATTATCCAGATGTCAGTCTGAGAGCGGTCAAACAATGTCCTTAAGGGACAGCAGTTGGCAAGTGTTTTAAAGTTGCACTTTCAAGTGCTTTAAACACATTGGAAGGGCTGAAATTGCAGGGGTAAATAATATATATTCAAAGACGGAGCCAGACTTGCTGTTTATCGTTTAATAGCTATTCAATTATTCTGGTTGAGTCAAGAAAAGTCTGCAAGACTGTCTTTTAATAGAGAACAGACATTCAGTGCTTTGTGATGACTTAAACTGCTCTATTCCAGATGCCGTTGTCGTCCTGGTTAGATTACCAACATTTGGGACATAATCAAGCACAGCGTGATAAAGAAACAGCTTTGGTGGTTTGGTTTGTATGTGTATGTGTGTGTGTGTGTGTGTGTATGTGTATATATATATATATATATATATATATATATATATATATATACAGTACAGACCAAAAGTTTGGACACACCTTCTCATTCAAAGAGTTTTCTTTATTTTCATGACTATGAAAACTGTAGAGTCACACTGAAGGCATCAAGGGCTATTTGACCAAGAAGGAGAGTGATGGGGTGCTGCGCCAGATGACCTGGCCTCCACAGTCACCGGACCTGAACCCAATCGAGATGGTTTAGGGGTGAGCTGGACCGCAGACTGCTACTTTGAAGAACCTAGAATATGACATATTTTCAGTTGTTTCACACTTTTTTGTTATGTATATAATTCCATATATAATTCCACATGTGTTAATTAATAGTTTTGATGCCTTCAGTGTGAATCTACAATTTTCATAGTCATGAAAATAAAGAAAACTCTTTGAATGAGAAGGTGTGTCCAAACTTTTGGTCTGTACTGTATATACATATATATATATATATATATATATATATATATATATATATATATATATATATATATATGTATACACACACACACACACACACACTGTAGTTTATTGTATTTACACTGCTTTTCTAAAGTTTGGGATCAGTAAGATTTTGTATGTTTTTAATTGAGTATCTTATGCTCATCATGGCTGTATTTGTTTGATCAAATTATTGTGAAATAATATAGCAATTTCTAATATTTTTTTTATTTTTATTTTAATAAAATTTAAAATATAATTGACTTCTGTAAAGCAGCGCTGAATTTTATTGAAGTATATTAAAATAGAAAACGTATTTTAAATTGCAACCATATTTCACAAAAATTACTTTTTTATATATAAATCTATACAACTAAGAAACTTCTTTAAAAAAAAAAAAAAATCTTACTTATCCCAAACTTTGAATGGCATTGTAATTATTGCATTATGTGTTGCTACTTGAACTATCTAATAGCATTTGTTTAGCTTACATTAGAGAATTAGAGAAGTGAGGCTGTTTGTTCTCATGTAGATGGTGGACGAGTTCAGATTTCGTGTAAATTAGATTTTTTGCCTCGTAATGTTATTTTTATTATAGTACTAAGTGTTTGTTAATATACTAAGTGGATATCTATATGGTAATATTCAGCTTAGTGTGGAGTGTTTATTTTAAATGCAGGAATTTTAGTGACTCGGTTATTGATTTTCATGTATATTTGGTTTATTAAATTCAGAAACTTTGCTTTCCTTTAATTACCGGCAGTTAACCAGCATAGCACGCTAAATCTTTTAACGTACGCCTGTGAACAGGACTGTATATGAAGCAGGAGCGAGAGACAGTCACACATCCATGGCTTGATTTAGAGGGCTTTAAAATGTCATATATCACAGGCGCTTGATCTATATCTGGCTTATTTTTTATTAGTGGCTTGACAGGGTGTCTAATGTTGAGGATTACAAGTGCTGTGATTCTTATGTTAGCCGGCAAAACCCCTCTGCCACATCTGCACGACGCTCACATTCGCCTTTGCCTCCCACCCACACCTTAATACAATTCAATTTGTTTCTGTTCTTTCTCTTCCTCTAAAAAGCAACATTTTATCAGACTCAAATTAAGAAACAGACATGTAGCAATTAAAAACAAATGCGTCTTGTGGTCGTCCCTCACAAACCAGTCTCTTTGCTTTTATTACACACTTTGTCAAAGTAATGTTTTGGCTAAATTATCGCTCTAGTCATTCAAATGCAGTCTCTTGGGAAGTGCCGATATTGTGAGCTAAAAGTGAGAAAGAAGCATTGTTCTTTTCAGAAAGAGAGGTTAAAATCTGTTTTTAAGTGCTTCGTCTTCGAGCAGTGTGTGCTGTTTTTTTTAACACTGTATCGCAGCACTTATGTCTGGCTGTCTTTGGCAGGATAACAATGTCCTTTATAACATCTCATAATGAACGCAGGCAGGCGCGTATGCAAACACGAGCAGGCATAGTCTTACATTCTCTGGGTATTTGCATGTTTTCAGTAGCACAGAACAGAATCCACTGTTCTGGCACTTTTGGAATGAGCAAAAAAGCTCGCTTATGATGTAATGTTGCACTGCTTTTTTAAAATCTGATTAGGGAAAAGATTTATGGTGCGAAAGCGACGCCAATGACATTGCTTTGCTAGAGCAGCTTAAAAAAGACATCCTCAAACCACTAAATCTTTTATAAATGTGTTCAGTGTGTTTAAGTCTGTGCATTTTACTGGAGACTTCAGGGGGCTTTTGTAATGAGCTATTGTTGTCATTAAATTTAGGTTGCCATACACGTGTGTCCATGTGTTAATATGAATATTTCAAGTGGGGACATGGTATTTGCAGGTTCTGGTTTCAACTGCTGTGTTGCAGTCTATTAAACAAAAAGTATCTAAGGTTCCTTAAAGTTCTTGCATACAGTAAGCTCTGTGTATAATTTTATGTATTTTTGAACTTGTATATATGCATGTAAGTTTAGGGTCAGCAATTTTGTTATGTTATTTTCTGTTAATTCATTCATTCATTCATTCATTCATTCATTCATTCATTCATTCATTTAAGAAATGTCTTACACTTACCAAAGCTGCATTTATTTAATTTAAAAAAAACTGTAAAAACTGTAATATTGTGGAACCTTATTTTCCATTTAGAACAACTGTTCAATATAAAATGAATAAATTGACAGTTTTCTGTGACTATAATTTAAAATTTAATTTATTCCTGTGATTCAAAGCTAAATATTTAATGTCAGTACTCAATTCTTTAGTGTCACATGTCAGATATCTTTCTAATATGCTGATTTGTTCAGAAACATTTATTTATTTATTTACTTATTTATTTATGATGAAAAAAGATCATCATTTATTTTGTAACATTATAAACAGTGGTGGACGAAGTACACACATCAAGTACTTGAGTAAAAGTACAGATACATATAATAAAATATTACTCCAGTAAGAGTAAAAGTACTCCTTTTTCAATTTTACTCAAGTGAAAGTACAAAAGTACTCGATTTTTTATGTACTTAAGTAAAAAAGTGCTGAAATTTTATATAGGCTACTTAATTAAATTTTATATTAGCACATATTTTTAATAATCCTACTGCTCAAAATACCTGGGATTTTTTTCCAAAATATCCACTATATGGAGTCAAGATATATTTTTGTTGTTGATATGGACTACGCTGATGAGAGTAATGTTAACTGTGAAAGCTTACACTGTGATGTACATGAGAGAAAAAAGAGATGACCATCTGATTTTCACCAGTAAGAACAAAGTATTTTAAAGTTTGTTGTTTTACAGAGCAGCGGGGAATTTGACCGTGCACGAGTTATTGTATTTAATCTGTGTAGTTTTAATGTTTGTTTTTTGATTTATTTAGGTTTTTTTTTTTTTTTTTTTTTTTTTACCTAAAATTGATGTGTCTGCATCATCTGCACTCGAGCATTTCAGTGGGCTTAAATAGATCACTCTTTACAACGGATATAGTTCCCAAACAACTGACAATTTTGACCTAAATATGATTTGCAGTTACAATAATTAATCCAAAATTTCGACATTAGTAACTTACTTTTAGTAACATCAGACGCACGCGCACTCACAAGATCTCCCGGTTCTTACTTCTGTAGACTCGCACTAAACGGTTCATTTGAATCAGTGATTGGTCGACTCCAGAACAGCTGCAATCCATAGACAGTAGGCTGCAATCGGATCATTCTAATTCGTAAATGAATCGTTTGGTGCGATTTGCGATCCGATTTAAGTTTATTTTGAAAAGACTCAGTTCGTTCATGATGAATCAGACACCGCTCCTGTGTGTCGGAGCACGTGATATATTATAGTGAGTAACGATATGTTTTATGAAATGTAGTGAAGTTAAAAGTACGATTTTATGCTTTGGAATGTAGTGAAGTAAAAGTAAAAGTTACTCAAAATAAAACTACTCCAGTAAAGTACATATACTTGAAAAATGTACTTAAGTACAGTAACGAAGTAAAGCTACTCCGTTACTGTCCACCACTGATTATAAATACCTGTCACTTTTGAGCAATTTAATGTATCCTTTGCTGAATAAAAACCTTACTGACTAAGTTTAAATTAGAAATAAAGCCACATTTTAAAATATAGAAGCACAATTATAAGTCGTAAAAATACTCTGTTCAAGGTCATGTAATCATGAATCGTGTAAATAATCTGATTGACTGGATTTATTTAGAGATCATGAAAGGGACTGTTAAGAAGAATGTGTTTTTGTTTCGGTTCGCTCTGCTACACAGCTGTGTCTGTTAAAAAAATGTGTATTTAAAACAGCGATTTAGCATTTTGTCACAATACACTGCTACTTATTGGAAAAAGTAGTTCGTTATTGGCAAAGCTTGCATGTTGTCGTGTTGCAAGATATTAAACTTTCACATCAGCACTCATCAGTGTCAATATTATTTGTCATTTGATTTTGCATGGCAGACAAAAAGCTGATGCAATGCGTTATGTTTGGACGGGATTACAAAGTGCTTTGTTTGCATTTGCTTGTTAGTTAATCCTATCGATTGGAGCGATCCCAGGGTCTGCCGTTTCATGAATATACATGTAAAGGCTTTCCGATCTATTTGTTTTGCGTGCATTGCAAGAGATTTGCAACATCGGCATGGCAATTAAGTTTTGGCCGGACACGAGGGATTTGGTTTCTAAATGTACTGAGCTAAAATTGACGTGGTTATTTAAATAGACATTTGAAAAGTGGGAGGGGCTTGTGTGTTAGCATGTTTGCATGTGCTGGTGCTGCACTCTCATGCCACTGGTAGTTGTCCGCTAATGAATCGCTAGCGTGCCGGCGGCTGACAGAGATAGATGTGGCATGGCCTCGGCTCAGTTTAATGGTGTGAAGGGCAGGGTCCCCACTGACCATGCTGAAGGTCAAATGGCAGAATTATTGTGTCCAATCACAGCGCAGGAATGAGCTCGCGGGAGACTGTGCGTGAGGGATGGGAGATCGATTGGTCTGCTTTCACCTGGCAATGGAAGGTGATGGTTTTGTCACACGCTGACTAGCACACTCTGTTTCATCAGCTCGTTCATGCACACACAGCTAAATGACATACACACTGGTTTGAGTGTGATAACTGTGACGTCATGCCATGTACTTAACCCAACATCCTATTTCTCCCACTTATAGCGTCGGACACAGACACTGTGGGCGGCACATGACAGAGTCTGCTGCTTTGGCATATGCTTGTGTCAGCTTTTTACAGCAGCCATATTACCTGACCTCCAGCACCTCTAAACAAAAGAAAATCAGTTATTGGTTCAAGCGAAGAGACCTGACATGGTTAGCCGTCTTTTAATAAGACCTCTCCCGTGGCTTTTGTGAATAGAGGTATTCGTGGTATTATATTTGGCATGAAATTTAATTAAAACTCCATGGGCGGGTTTCCAAGACAGATTAAGCCTAAGATGCAGATCCACCGTGCATGTGTTTTTATACCAGGGTGCATTTAAAAAGCCTTGAACAGAGCAGATATGAAAAAGCCCTGAATCACCTTGTTCTCATTCTCCTTGTGTCTGGTCAATCCGCTCCTCTCTGTGTGGGCTGTGAGGCTTGTCTTGTGGGGGCCTCCGCTGTCGCTCGCTGCCAAAAATGGGATGTTGCAGATCATGTGTAAACAAGAGACCCGAGCAAGAATGCAATTAAGAGGCTTTGCAACAGTTGGCATGCAAAAGGCATTAGTGTGCGTTTGCATTTCAAAGCCATTTAGATTTGGAATAATATTAGCTCTGCGAAGCACTCCTGGGGCGCCGGGCATACGTTACATAGATCTTAGTGACTAGGGCTGACTTTGGTCGTGACAAAGAGATGATGTGGCTTCCCCCCTGGATTCCAAAGTCCTCTGTCTCACCGAGATGAAAGGGAGAATTAAAATGGATGTGTTAGTCTGGGTTTCTCACTGCCAGGTATCAGTCCTTGCGTCGCCTCTTTCTACTTTTGTCTCCCAGCCAGCCATAAACAAATATAGTGAGATTTATTGATAACAGATCTCCAGGAGGAATCTGGCTGTCATTTGTTAACGCCTTGCTTGCACAGGTAATGTAGAGTATCGACCGTGGGCATGATTCTGCCACGGTTTTCATATGATGCCGCTCCCTGAGGATATCCACCCACGATGAGACGCGTTCTGCAAGGTTTCCTCAGCGCAGACTTTCTCCAGGCTCGCTGATGGCTCCACGGCCTTCCTCAGATGGAAGCATGAATCCCGGGAGAGGCTGGGGTCTTGGTAGAGGGTGTATGTTGGAAATGGTAACGGGTGATTTGATGATTTTTGGTGGTTTTATGGGAATGATGGACATGGAGAGATGTGTCTTATTTGCCACCTTCTCCCCCAGCTTTCACTGAAACCTAATATCGAGCATCACTACATGAATATTTCATGTTTCACTCACAAATAGTAAATGCTGCCATTCTCAGACAAGGGCACAGACAGCCTGTGGTGATTCCCGCCTTACTTGAATCCGAGCGAATTTCATCTGCGGTTAATGGCCCGGTTGAGCCGGAAGATCAAAAAGTACATTATGGCTCTGTCTGTTGTTACTGAGATTGGAAAAGCTGATTTGTCTTAGGTCAGGTGATGTATTTAAATTCAGCTCTTTGCTGAATATGTAAAAGAAAGAATAAGCCCTATGACTTTCATTCTTCTGAAGAACACAAAAGAAGATATTTTAAAGAATGTTGAGGATGAGAATGTTAACTATATAAGCGTTCACACCAGCAAATTATATAGTTCTGTTTATTATAAGCACGTGCTGCAGTTTTGTCGTCTGCCTCTTTTAAATGCTCTTGGTTTTTAAATTGAGATGGATTCCGATTGGCCATCGATGTTTTAATACATCATACATTTTCATCAGCCGGAAAAAAACTAATAAAAAAATTGTTAAATAGTTGTGGTATGCACTTAAAACATTTAAAACTATAACTGTTATTGTTAGTTATAGTTATCATACTTGGTTTTAACAGGACTAAAATGGTGATATTTTCAGTTTATATGAGTGAACTATCCTTTCAACCCAGTCTTCATTTAGATGTGATTTGTCCAAGAGAAATCATCATTTTCCAGTCAGATCAAAGTTCATTCATGAGTTTTAAATGCATTTATTGTCAGACACAGAAAACTGGGAAACATTAGTGCAGAGGTCCAGATGGTTGTGTCATTTTGTGGAATCACAGAGAGAACGCCAGGCCAAGTGTTCTGTGACAAAGTGGGTTATGGGTAAAATGCTTGCCCGGCTGCACATGGCTGGAGAAGAGGCCTTTGAAATCTGATTTCTGTTTCTGGTCATGATATGGCTCAGAGGAGCGCTTGATTTCCACAGTGCAGAGTGGAGCTGTTCCACACATACATTCACCTTTATCTATGTCCTCCACCTAAACATTCTCCCACTGTCCATCATCCCAGTTAAAGGGAAAATTCACCCAAAAATGAAAATTCTGTCATTAATTACTAACCATCATGTCACTCCAAACCCAGAAGACATTAGTTCCTTTTCAGGAACTCGAGCTGCGTCGAAACGCTTTTGGGGAACGTCCCTGACGAGACCGACTCTGAATATCGTGTGCAATCAGTCCATCGGAAAGGCGTGACGTCACGGGCGAGGTGACGTAGCGACCAGGAAGCTATAAAAGCACGTGCCGTGCAGCTGGCTTCAGCTTCGAATCTGTCAGCAAGCGCTCTGTGTGTGCATGTCAAAGTCTGTCCTGTTGGTCCTATTTATTGTTGTCTGTCCCTTAGCCATTAAAAGATCGCTAAAACAGCTCAATATGCCAAAACAAAAGCAAAAGACCTAACATATGAAGGGCGATTCCAAGCCACGTTATAGATTGTGTGTTCCTCCCTGCCCTCGCTACATTACGAGTGGGGATACACACAGTTTGTGCGTGGCTTGCCTGGGATTGAAGCACGCTGAGTCGGCTCTCGAGGGGGCCGACTGCCCGCATTGTGAACGAATGCCAATGCGGACGCTTCGATCCCGCAGGGCTCTCTTCGAGAAGTGAGCCTTCGCAAGCGTTCCTCGCGATGCCGGTTCCGCTTTCGCCGAGGCGAAGCCGCGCCGGAATTCGTTGGGTTCGCAGATCGATCTGCTGGAAGGTATGGAGACGGGCATGTCCTTATCTCCTACCGTACCCACCAGATCTGCCTGATTCCGGGGTTTGGAAGCCCGAGCTTCGGCTCTTCCCCCCGAGCGTCAGGCTTGACGCTCTGCCTTTCTTTCTCCGAGGAGATTGACACGGAGGGCGTCGGCGAGCTTGTAGTTGCACAAACAAAGTTGCATAAGCACAGTATAAAACAAACAGTGTCGTTATATGGGCAGCGTTAGTGAGCAGCTATTTAATCTCCGAGGGGATTAATATTGTTTGTGTGACTAAGCTATTCGCGCGCTGTCGAGGCAACGCGTGTATTACATCATTTTCAGTTTTGATGTGAATTTTTCCATACCCGACTGCGTGTCTGGTTATTTTAACTCCATTTAATAAGCAGGAGTTGGTTCTATCACTTCAATGTGTACTTTATCACAATCTAGACCGTGTTTACTTGTCTGATTGTTTGATTATTTTTAAATTCTGAGGAATATGACTCTGAGAAGTCAATATATCACTATATGTGTACTTTATCACAATCTAGACCGTGTTTACTTGTCTGATTGTTTGATTTCACTAAATTCTGAGGAATTTGGATTGCAATAGATTCTGAGGATCTAATGACTGTTATCTAACTTCGAGAAGTTCAATATATCACTTCAATGTGTATTGTATCACAATCCAGACCGTATTTACTTGTCTGATTGTTTGATTTCATTAAATTCTGAGGAATATAATGACAGTTATTTGACTCATGAAGTTAGATGTACTGGAGGTACTGCTGGGCGGGAGCAGCCCCCTCCACGTACAAACAGTCACGACTACAGAGGGCAGCCCCTACTGGGGTAGAGCGGTGTCCACCTCATTACACGGTGCCCGTCTCACCTCAGTGCCCTCGGGAGGTGGGTCTGCCAACCCTGCCGGAGTTTCAGGGTGCAGCGGCCTCCAGCGAGCACTACTCAGTTATTTCCGCCCGTGAGGGTAGCGGAGCTGGGATGCTCGTCTCCCCTTCGGGGGCCTCTTACTCCAGAGATCAGTCTCGAGAGACTGATTCCCTTAGTACATTAGCTAGCAGCGTGGAAACTTCTGCCAATGTATCTCAATGGGTCCTGCGCACAGTGGAAAGACAATACTCGGCCTCCTGCAGGCTCTGGTTATGGAACAAAAAGTGAATACCCTTTTTAGGAAGGAGGCCATCGAGGTGGTCCCTCCTCTAGTCAGGGAGTCCGGGTTTTATAGCCGGTATTTCATAGTTCCAAAGAAGGATGGGGAGTTGCGTTCGATCTTAGACTTATGTCATCTAAACCTCTCAGTAATGTCACTGAAGTTCAAAATGCTCACTGTCAAACAGATTGTAGCTCAAATCAGATCCGAGGACTGGTTTGTCACAATAGATCTCAAAGACGCATACTTCCATATCCATCCTTCCACAACACAGGAAGTTTCTGAGGTTCGCTTTCGGGGGCAAAGCTTATCAATATCGAGTACTTCCCTTTGGCCTCGCACTCTCACCCCGCATGTTCACGAAATGTATGGATGCGGCTCTGGTATCCCTCCGTATGCAGGGCATCCGCATTTTAAATTATATCGACGATTGGTTGATCCTAGCTCAATCAGAGCAGATGGCGGCTCGACATCGAGATGTCGTTCTCGCACACATGGGGGAGCTGGGTTTGAGACTAAACGCCAAGAAGAGTGTACTTTCTCCAGTTCAGAGAACCACCTATCTAGGCGTAGTGTGGAATTCGACCACGATGCAGGCACGCTTGTCTCCTGCTCGGATCGAGTCGATCCTCACATCAGTCGAGAGAGTCAAAGAAGGCCAGTCACTCACTGTCAAACAATTCCAGAGATTGTTAGGGCTGATGGCAGCTGCGTCCAACGTGATACCTTTTGGCCTGCTGTACATGAGACCCCTACAGTGGTGGCTCAAGTCCAAGGGCTTTTCCCCAAGGGGAAATCCACTTCGAGTTATCAAGGTCACGCGGCGGTGCCTTCGTGCCTTAGACATGTGGAAGAAACCTTGGTTCTTGAATCAGGGCCCGGTGCTGGGAGTTCCTTGTCGCCGTGTAACGCTAGCGACAGATGCGTCTCTCACCGGTTGGGGTGCGGTCATGAGTGGCCACCCTGCCCGCGGTCTGTGGAGTGGTCGCCATCTGACATGGCACATCAATTGCCTAGAGATACTAGCAGTCTATCGAGCATTGAAATATTTCCTCCCAGACCTGAGAGGTCACCATGTGTTGGTGCGCACCGACAACACATCAGTGGTCTCTTATATCAATCACCAGGGGGGTCTGCGTTCGCGCCCCTTGTACAAGCTGGCACACCAGATCCTTCTGTGGTCCCAGGGCAAACTCCTCTCGATCAGAGCAGTGTATATTCCTGGGAGATTGAATGTGGGAGCAGACATACTGTCGAGACAGGGGCCGAGGCCCGGGGGAATGGATGCTTCAGCCCGAGGTGGTGAAGCAGATATGGAGAGTATTTGGCACAGCCCAGGTGGACCTCTTTGCGACTCAGGAGACATCGCAATGTCCCCTCTGGTTCTCTCTAGTTCATCCAGCTCCTCTGGGACTGGACGCTATGGTACAGACCTGGCCGAGGCTTCGTCTGTACGCTTTTCCCCCTATCGCTCTGCTCCCGGGAGTTCTGGCGAGAGTACGCTGGGACGGGGCCCGTCTACTACTAGTAGCCCCTTTTGCCGGGCCGAGTAAGGTTCTCAGATCTAGTCTCGCTCCTCGACGGCTCTCCGTGGGAGATACCGATCAGGACAGACCTACTCTCACAGGCACAGGGCACGATAATTCACCCTCGCCCGGAGTTGTGGAAGCTGTGGGTGTGGCCCCTGAGGGGGCACAGCTGTTAGCAGCTGGTCTCTCAACCGAGGTTGTTGAGACCCTACTCCAATCCAGAGCTCCCTCTACGAGGAAACTGTACGCCCTGAAGTGGAAGCTCTTCACTTCATGGTGCAGAGACCGCCAGCTTGACCCAGCAGACTGCCCAGTTGGTACAGTTCTGGAGTTTTTACAAGCCAGGCTCTCTGCGGGGTTATCCCACTCCACCTTAAAGGTTTACGTGGCGGCCATAGCTGCTTTCCATGTCCCTTTCAATGATCAGTCAGTGGGTAGACACCCCCTAGTTACACGTTTCCTCCGCGGTGCGCTGAGGCTGAGACCTCCAGTACGATCCCGTGTTCCCCCCTGGGATTTGGTTGTGGTTTTAGAGGCTCTTTGTAAAGCTCCATTCGAGCCAATACAAGATATCTCAGATAGACATCTGACACTTAAAACTGCCCTGTTACTGGCAATCACCTCACTAAAGAGAGTTGGAGATCTTCAGGCCCTTTCGGTGGCCCCTACTTATTTAGACTTTGCCCCTGGTATGGCCAAAGCATTCTTATACCCTCGAGCGGGTTATCTTCCGAAGGTTCCCTCTGTTACACCACAACCTATCGTACTGCAGGCCTTCTGTCCTCCTCCCTTTCGGGAGCCAGACCAAGAGAAGCTAAACTGTATGTGTCCAGTGCGAGCACTGGACGCATACGTCCACAGAGCTGCCCTGTGGAGAAAATCAGACCAATTGCTTGTTTGCTACGGTCCTTCTAACAAGGGTTCTCCTGCCACCAAGCAGACCCTTAGTCGTTGGATAGTCGAGGCTATCAACGTCTCCTATGAGTCCTCTGGTCTTCCCCCTCCTTTGGGGGCCAAGGCTCACTCTACTCGGGGTATGGCGGCCTCCAAGGCCTTCTCAGCAGGTGTGTCCCTCTTGGACATCTGCAACGCTGCGGGGTGGTCCACGCCCTCCACATTTGTCCGATTTTACGATCTTGACATGCGAGCCACGCCAGGCTCTTCTGTTCTCTCGTCTTAGCTGTGCTCTTTGACTACACACTAGGCAGGGATTTGGAAGTCTGGCAGCGTGGGCACATCGTTCCCCAAAAGCATTTCGACGCAGCTCGAGTTCCTGAAAAGGAACGTCCCAAGGTTACGCATGTAACCCTGGTTCCTTGAAGGAACGAGACGCTGCGTCGCAGAGCCATACTCCCGGGCACCCCTGCCGGCGCTTGCTTCCCTACTCGAAGCTGAAGCCAGCTGCACGGCACGTGCTTTTATAGTTTCCTGGTCGCTACGTCACCCCGCCCGTGACGTCACGCCTTTCCGATGGACTGATTGCACACGATATTCAGAGTCGGTCTCGTCAGGGACGTTCCCCAAAAGCGTTTCGACGCAGCGTCTCGTTCCTTCAAGGAACCAGGGTTACATACGTAACCTTGGGACGTTCATCTTCAGAACACAAATTATGATAGTTAGATTAAATCCGAGAGCTTTGTGACCCTGTATAGACAGCAACACAACTGACACATTCAAGGCCCAGAAAGGAAGTAAGGACATCTTTAAAACAGTCCGTGACATCAGTGCTTCAACCTTCATTTTATTATGCTACGAGCATACTTCTCTTGCACAAATAAAACAAAGATAATGACTTTATTCAACAGTTTGTTCTCTTCCGTGTCAGTCTTTGACAGTGTTGTATGTTTGGATTTGTCCAGGCTGAGCTGAATGTGTGTGCAATATTGTAATTTTGGGTTGTTAAAGGTGACGTGTGTCATATTTGGTTCTTTTTTTCTACCCCAGTTTACTTTGCAGACACATGAATTTGTAAGTTATTTGTTGTACACCTTACAAAAAAGTGTAAACACTTGTGGCACCTTCAGAATTCTGCTCTGATTGCCGGAGTATCTTAAAATCCCAAACAATCAGTTTGATGCTGCAAAAATGACACACTACTCTTTTACATCCATATGACGCTGACTGTGAGGAAGGCTTTAAATGTCTGCTTTAAATGTTTCAAAATGATTAACCGTTGAGAACATGTAGAAACATAATCAAAAAGTAATCAAATGTAATCAGTTGCATCACTTTAATAAAGTAATTGAAATAGTTACACTACTTATTTAATTTTAAATAGGGTAACTTGTAATCTGTAACCTATTACATTTTCAAAGCTACTTTCTTAACACTGCATAAATGACAGCATAGTTTTTGAATCCAAATTCAATTTACTTGCTTGGACTTATTTTTTGTCTTTATCCCTTCAGATCACCTAGCAACAACCCACAATCCGTTATAGATTTTATCTAAAGCAACTTTTAAAAAAAATTCTAATTGCTTTTTTATACATGGCTCACCATGAAAATAGCCCATGGCACCAGTAATCAAAGTCAAGTCACCTTTTCACCGTCACTTCCTGATGGATAAAATCCATATTTCTGTCTTGTTCTACTTATCTTCACGTTATTAAACTAAAATTGGTTGTGTACATGTTTCATGTTGTCTTCAACAAATATAACTCAGCTTCAGTCTGACTTGAACAACATCAGCAATGAATCATGCTGAGCGGGGTATGTTGGGTATTTCAACAGATAATCCAACTACCGTGTTCTCTAAACATAAACAGCATCGGCGCATGTGTTTGTTCACATCTATACATCAATATAACAATAAAGATATATTCCTTGTGCTTGAGAGAGGCATGAAAGTAAAAGGTTGGATAAAAGTCTGCCTGAAACATCTGCACCTATTTCTGAAGGCTAGCTTACTCCACACCAGCGCTGCTGTATTTGTTTTCATGGCGCAGAAGCAGATGGGTGAGGACACACTGCCTTTCTGCAGTTCTCACTGACTAGTGAAGACTAAGGTGCCTTGGGCAATGCCTGCAACCACAGGGAGACAGTCAAATGCTAACTCCTTTACTAATACAATCGCTCATATTCCCAAACCGCATATACACCACCTCACCCATACTATGTTTTGTACGATATATCGATTGGTTAGAGTTTGTCAGGGTTTGTTTTTTTGGAAAAAAGTATACCTTGTGAGAATGCAATCAATGGGATTAAATCTAAACATAAGTGTCTTAAAAGTACAATGCATTTTGTTTTTAGGGATCAACAATAAGGATGGTCAGAAGCCAGAGGTTTTGATTATGTACATGAGTTTTCATGCCTTTTCTTTGGTGAAATATTGAAAGTTGTTGCAAATTCTGCTGATTTACATATATAATTTAGCTGGCTAACATGTCACATTTGGGAGAATGATTTGTGAAGCATTAGTTAGAATGGGTTGAAAATCATAAACAAATCTCTGTATACTATTATACAGTATGCTGCAAAGTTTAGTTTATGAATTTATAGCTGTTGTGGAGCTGTATAGCATCTCGCTGTATTTGCATAAATGAATAAGTTTGGTGTTTAATGAAAAATGTATGTTTTATTTTTAGCAGTTTAAAAGAAATATGGTTTTAGTATGCATCACATTTTATTTACAAAAACAAAATGTACAATTTATAAGTTGTCATTTAATTTGCATTTTTTATGTCAGAAAGAAAAATATATCACCTAAATGTAATTTTTTCTACCGTATATATATATATATATATATATATATATATATATATATATATATATATATATATATATATATATATATATATATATATATATAAATATTATTATTATTATTATTATTATTATTATTATTATTATTAGACAAAGAAAGTACAAATCTGTACTTCTGGCCCAACCCAACCAGAACTAAAATAATAAAGATTGAGCTCAAATTTATTAAACCTGTTACTGTAACTGTTTTTCAATTTCAGTCTGTTCACTAGTACAGTCCAAATATATTTATCTAAAAGAGCTTTACGTAAATGGTTTATACAACCTCTTACTCAATCTTAGAAGATAGAATTGGCCATGAACATACTGATGTCGTGATTTGCTTGTAATTTCATGGCCTACGCATTTACCGTTCTCTTGCCTTGCATAAAACAGGTTAGCACTCACCCATAACTTGAAAAGAGTTGCATGTTCACCCAAGGTCTTCGGTTTGACAGCCATCCAAAACAGACACGTGTAGAGATTTCCTGTTGCTCTCGGCAAGAGGTCCAGAAAGAGAAGAGATGGCTTTTAAATCAATAACACCCCAAACCTGGAAGTATTTTAAAGCCATTACATGTTACAGCCAAGTGTTGATATATGAGATCTGTTGGCAGCGTCATGACAGATGCACTGGAGTCGGCTTTGTTGCTGGTCTAAACGCACAATGCAGTTCCTATTTGCACCTCCTGCATGGCTGAAAGTCCTTTAATTAATTATTGGAAAGAGCCGAGGCTCTTTATTTTGACGTCCTTTGTTGCCCTTTCGCTTTAAAGTTATTTGTCTCTAGATGACCCTAGATTTCACAGCACATTGCCTCTGCCGCGTTTCTCCGGGAGGGACTTGTTTTTTGCTGACAGAGAAGGAAATGTGATCTGTTAAATAAGTCATTCCCAAACGCTCACTGACTTTTCGCCACCAGCAAAAGCATTGAATGTGCTGAAAAGGCATGCGGGTGAGGCTAAAATAGAGAAAAGTAAGTTCTGTCGCTTTCTCTCTCTCTGTGCCCTGAAGATTTTAACCTGGTTATGAGGAACAGCAGCATTTCAGAGGTTGGAGTCAATATTGTTTATCTCTCATCAGATGGGTTTGCCGCTTCGTCATCGCTGGAAAGCTTTGACTGTTGGCTAATGGAAGATGTGTTCATGCAATCATAACTTTGGAAAGCCCGCACCCGAGACACATGCAACGTGATTCTGACACGCTCGTGACACTTCATTACGATGATGGATCCATGTGGTCTGCAGAATGGGAACATTATTGCTCAATTCCAGAATCTAGTGAGCTGCCTACCTAGACAGTATGTTTAGGCATCTTTGGAAACTCTAACGCAATATGGTGTGAAATCCTTCCTTTGCAGTAAATCAAATAAATAAATAAAAATAAACAAAAACATTTTTATTTAAATGTTGGATATAAATACATAATATTTATTATAAATATATCATAATTTATTTTCAAAATATTCCAAAAATATTGGTTAAGATATCTTAATTTTCAAACAAGGCTGATTTAACAAATTTATATAAAGTTTTTGAAAGTTTTTTTTTAAGCACTACAGTATTAAATATATTTCTATTTGATTATATATTTAATAATTTCAGTATGCTGCTTTGATGCCCAAGAAACATTTCAATACTGAAAACAGTTAATACAATTTTGTTTTGTTTTGTTTTGTTTTGTTTTGTTTTGTTTTGTTTTGAAGAACCTCTAAAGGGACAGTAATAGTAGTAACGGTACAAAATACATTCTAAATGTTAGGAAAAATATTTCATTACTTTGCATTGCCCTGAGAAATTCTGTGTTTGCTTACTAAACTTTGAAAAACTACTGTATATTTCAGTGCCTTTGTGAGTTGCAAAGTTTCTTGGATGGATGCCATACTTTTGCAAGAACGAAAAATAATTTTTTTCCTCCTGTCTCATATTTTCCATCACCATCTCCCCTTAGGGGCTCTGTGTATTTTTGGAAATGTTTTTTCTTTTCTTTTTCTTTTTTTCTTTGAAGGGTTTAGCCATTTTGTCCATGTTAATTGGGATGCTGCCTTTGCGGGTTCTGTGAGGAAGGTCATAGATTTCAGAACAGAGTTTATATTTGCCACGCAAACAAAAACTCAAAGCAGTGATTACCAAAACTCAAAGCAGTGATTACCAAACTTTTAAATCAGTCTTTCGTAGTCTTTCGTTTGCTTACGAAAATGTAATTACGTATTTAATCACAGTGGTTGCTGTTATGTTCATTTATTTACTAGGTCATATAAATGCTCAACCGAAAGCACTGAATCTGACCATACAGCTCGTAGATGACTGCTAATTAGTGCCTGGTCTATCTTGTAATTTCTCTCCATCTTGGCCAGTGGGTACATGGTTTTCTTGGGTACTCTGGACCGGACTGGATTGATGTGGCACTTTTCTGTGCTCTTGTGTTTTTGTCTGAGTGTTGTAGCAGCAGTCAGTAACCGTGATGCATGTTGGGGAATTATATTACTCCTTGGCTGCAGTTCTCTTTCAAATACATCTTTTTACACAACAACTTTATTTATTTGCTACTTCCTTACTACACAGTTTTTCCAAACAAGACCAAAACTAAGAATCACTCATGGTTAAGTTATAATAGCCATAATAAATAGACCAGTCTTTCTTCAGGAGAGTGATGCAACTGTTAAATCATGGCAAACCATCTCAACACATTTCCAGAGAGGCAGAGCGCTCATAAAAGCAAAGCTGGTACTTGTTTTCCCAGCACTCCTCTTTAATTTAGATGAAAGAGGAGATTTCCTAATCACTTACAACTCTCGTACTTATTTTTAAATCATATGTTTTAAAATTTAGAGTCTCTTCAGTGGTTCCTCAGATATCCATTTTGGCCACAAAAGCAGCTGAAATGGACCCGAAGATGAGCGGTAGAGTTCATGGTAAATGTGCACTTAATGTGAACAACATCTTGGTCTCCAATACTTTAAATGAAAGACATTTATAATGTAACAAAATGTTTTTTTTTATATAGTTTTTAGTTTTATCAAAAATATTAAGTAGCACAACAATTTTCAAAATTGATAATAATTTTAAATGTGTCTTGAACTGCAAATTACCATATTAGAATGATTTCTGAAAGATAATGTGACACTAAAGACTGGAGTAATGATGCTAAAAATTCAGCTCGGCATCAGAATATATTCAAATAGAAAACAGGTATTTAAATTGTGATTTATTTTTTACTGTATTTTTCTTAAATGACTTCATCACAAGTGAGCACAAGAGACTTCTTTCATTTAAAAAAAATAATAAATATATATATATATATATTTTTAATTCATATTGACGCAAAGTTTTGAACCATAGTGTATATAATAGTGTAAAAATACTTGCACATTACATAAATGGTTCTGGGCAGATATGCAGCCATCCAGGAGGAAGCTGCTGACCTTCACCACCACGTTGCTTCCTTATATTGCCACATCAGCACCAAGTTCCAGCCGTGCCAAACATCCTGATAGTCGGGCTGCCTCGCCAAACAAAAGCAGCCGACTGCTGACGTTCCTGACAGGGCAAACACACACCTTAATTAACGCCTGTCACGCTCTTCTGATTAAGGGAAAGATGAATCTGCGCCGGGATTCATTGAGCAGGGTGAAGAAAGACACACAAGCATTGGAAAATAGGTTTGCACACATTTTGAGATGAAATTAATGCAGAGAGGAGCTGCACCGTTGGGGGGAAGGGTTAGGAATCTGAGTTTTTGAGGCTGACCTGTAAGCTTTCAGATGTATAATAAAAGGTGATTTAAGTAGGTGGTTATAATTAAGCCATAACATCAAAACATAATCATACAGTAAGGGAATGGTGAGAAATAAACACTTCAGTTTTATTAATACATTTGTTTATGGTTTTCTTAGGAAGAAGAATGTGCGGTGTTTAGGGAAATAAATAATATTTTTCTTATATTTTTCAGTTACAAAGACTTTTTGCACAGTTCTGCCTCCTTTGCTATTGATACTTACTCAGACAAGCAATACAGAACATCCTATAGAAATGAAATGAACTGATGATTTGTCCGTAAAATGTGCTCAAATTAGTTAAAAAATAGTTTTAAATGAAAGAAAATGGCCCATAAAAATGTTATACTGCAGTGCTAAATTAGACCCAAAAATCAGATTTGAAGAAATTCCTTCTCATCACCAACTGTTTGCACTTCTTAAAGGGATATTTCACCCAAAAATGAAAATTCTGTCATTAATTACTCACCCCCCATGTCGTTCTAAACCCATAAGACCTTTGTTTATCTTCAGAACACAACTTAATATATTTTGGATGAAATCCGAGAGCTTTCTGACCTGCATAGACAGCAACACAACTGACACGTTCATGACCAAGAAGGATACTGTTTAAGGACATTGTAAAAATAGTCCATGTGACATCAGTGGTGCAACACACTCTATCGCAGAGTATTTGTATTGAGTTCATCACATCTGTCCACAGGTACTGTTTCACCTGCACCCATCGTCTGCTCATCTCTCTAGCCTTCAGCCATTGATTTTGATGGTGTAATAATATATGAGTTGTACCTGTGGCAGATGGACAGCTCCTGCGGAGCTGGAGCACACTCAGCGGCAGATGAGGGCAGGAGGTTTTGATACGATTCAAATGGTTGGAGACTGAACTCATGACCTCAGAGAAAGCAGCGGGGTTTCAGTACGTGAGATGATTCCTCGATCTCAAAGGCGAGCAGGAAGGAACTTCACATTGTCCATCAACTTTTCTCATTTATCATAGTCAGGGAATCTGGGAAACTGTTAGTCGGGTTAATTAGCCGCGGTGTTGAGCTATTATTGTGTTCTTTAGAGTATAAACTGCGTTAAAAGCCACCGCCTGCAAATCCTTTGAGTTCCATAAACAAAATGTGCAAAGTGCTCAGCAAGTTAACTTAGCATGTTTGATTTGGCAGTCAGATGCAAGAAAAAAAACAACATCCCATAGATAACAGGTCTTCAACGGGGGGGTCCCTGACCCATAGGCGGTCTGTGGTGGGACGGTAGGGGGTCCGCAAATTGTTGTTGGATCTCAAACATTGCTATTTCGTGAAAAACTGGAAATGTGCCAAACGTGTTTGATGCTAAAGTTTAGTTTGATGTTTCATTGTTTCTATCACATTAAATTATAATTTTACTTAATACATTTGAATGCATAAGTTTATGACTCAATTCATTTAAATGCCTTAATGCCTGTCACTAATTACTCATGCTCATGTCATTCACAGAAAAGAAGAAATTGTTGAATAAAGTTGTTTCAGTTTTCTTTGCACACAAAGAGTATTCTTGTAGCTTCTAGGGGTGTAACGGTACGCAAAAATCACGGTTCGGTACGTACCTCGGTTTTAAAGTCACAGTTCAGTAAATTTTTGGTACAGTAAGGGAAAGAAATGCAAACATTAAACTGCAGGTTGTTTATTACTATAAACATTTTTTAACAATTTGTTTACACTTTTTTAAAATACTTTTTAATAAAATATATATAAAATAAAAAAAGAATAAGAAATAAAATACTGCTGCAAAGTACTACACTAAATAAAATACTCTCAGTCTCAAACCAATATAATATAATAAAATATAATGAAAAATATAAATAAATAACTATGATTACAGTGCAGCATTACCAATCCCAGCTTGTAGGCCTGCTCATATTTAAAAAATATATATAACTTGCAGCATAAACAGTTTCAGTTTTTAGACCTGCTCAGATTTCGTTATTGCGTTGGACCGATCGGAATTAAGAGCAAAGCTCTGTTTAAATGTCGATGGGAGCTGCGTTTGAATTACAATAGTTTTTTTCCTAGTTGTAGTGATGTTCACACTCGCGTGATGCCTTTTAAAAACCTTAGGCTGGTGACACACTGGCATATTGCACCTGTCAAACATAGTCTATTTTGCCATCAATACTGTTGACGGTGTCCTTTATCAGTAATGTTTATATTTATGCTCAACATGAAGTATAGATATTGCTCTCGTGAAGACAAGATCCTGGTCTGTCGGCGGTCTCCCTCTATGTCACCTACAAAAGGAGCAGCGCGGCAGCGCCGCGTCAGGCACGATTCTGGTGTGTAAAGACACAGAAAACGCGAAGCAGCCGTCACGCAACTGACAAGCAGCAGAAACGCCATGCTCACGCCACACAGCCAGTGTGTCACCGGCCTTAGAATCAGCTGCAGGGCGGGATTTGCGCTGAACGTTGCGACGGCCGGCACTTAATATGTTAGTTTGGAAACACGAAAATGTACCTATGTTCCGCAAACAAAATATTGCATTCGGTACACACGTGCACCGTACCAAAGGCCCTGTACCGAAATGGTCCGGTACGAATACATTTACCGTTACACCCATAGTAGCTTCATATAATTACAGTTGGACCACTGATGTCACACAGTTTATTTTAATAATGTCCTTACTACCTTTCTGAGCCTTGAATGTGGTAGTTGCATTGCTGTCTATGAAGGGTCAGAACGCTCATGGATTTCATCAAAAATATCTTCATTTGTGTTCTTACGGGTTTGTCACGACATGAGGGTGAGTAATTAATGACAGAATTTTCATTTTTTGAGTAAACTATCCCTTTAATATTGTACTTAAATAGACCAGACTTAAAATTAAACAATTTTTCGTTAATTTATTTGCAGTGTTGGAGATGCCTAATGTATATCATAATTTATTATCTTTCAGATTTGGGTGTGTGTGTGTGTTTGTTTGTAATAATTCAGAGAAATTTACAAAACGAATTAGTGTGATTATGGTGTAACTAGAAAACATTCAAACTTCCAGCCTTGGCTTGACAAAGCATTTTTTGAAAGTTTATAAATGACTTTTTTACGGTTTAATTGGCCTTATAGTTAGACAGACCAATGGATAAATAAATTAAGTTTAATTTTATTGTCTATGGTGGAAGAACACGTAATTTGTTATTGAATTTGTTGTTAAATCAAGGATTGGAAGAGAGCCAGTTCTTAAATTCAGAATTCTGCCCAACCTTGGAACAAAGCCTAATGGTTTCAGGAATAAAGGAGCATTTCAGTTTCTTCAGTCTTTGTTGTGGCATACTTAACTAGACAGTGAAGTGCTGTGGACTTTTTTTCTATGCAGAATGGATTTCAAGACCAGAGCTGAGAGTACTACACTCACATAAATTTTGTTTGTTGTTATAAAAAAAAATTAAATAATAATAATGCAAGTATCCCAACAAGACCCAGTATATTTTTACCTGTGTTCCAGTATTGCAGTACAGCGTAACACATGTCGAGAAGGTGTGCTTGTGTGTGTCTTGGACAAATTTAGTTTATCAGTGTGTGCTAGCATCAACCTGGTGCCACCACTGATCTGGCATAGCCAGGCCTCAAAGCACATCTCAGATCGCAGCCAGAAGAGGAAATTCAATATTCCATTGTGTCCCGAATCGAGCACGAGCAGCAGCCTCGATCCCTGGCGAGGACTAGTGCCACTGCGTTTCTGGACTAGGTCCCGGGTGAGCCCAAGCGGAGGACACGTCTCTCCTCCTTCCTGTCTCACATATTCCGGATGGGGCCCAAGTGTCGTGGAGGAAGCATGAAACGTTCCATCATTCCTTCCCCATCGGGGCCTCGCTGGCAGAGTTGGGCCTGGGATGTGACCTTCACTCCCACTCGTAGTAACAAAAGGTGGAGCACATGTCCTGATGGTGGTGGTTTCCTCCCTATAGCTGTACTTATTCTTTCACGATAAAATGAAGAAAAAGCACTGCATTGTTCGTTGAGATCTGGCAATCAAGAAACGTCTTATTTCAAGCACTGTTTGATTTTGGCCTTCTGGAGCTTTACTGTATATGACTTGTTTTGCTTTCGTGGTTTTAATTAATCTGCAGAGGCAGCTATTAATTGCCGTCGCTGTCCGTCTTGCGCACAAGCTGTAATGTGAATGATCTGAGTGAACTATTTACTGCTTCACTGTGCATGTGGGGAGTTAAACAAGTGGAGAAGTTCAAAACAAATTAAAAACTTTTAGGCTTTTGCAATTATGAGGAAAATTGCTCGGATGAAGTAATGCGATTTAAGTTTTTCCATCTGTAAATATCCGTTTTAGTGAAAGCTGTGGGCTAATTAGTTGAATTAGCTTTTTGGTTACAAAAAAATACAAATAAATACATAAAAATAGTGTTGCTTTCCAAGGCTGTTTGTTATCGTCGCTGTTGTTGGTTATAAATAAACCACACATCCAACCTATCAATTACACAGCTGAAATTAATTTCATGATTGATATTTGATGAGCGTGTAGTATATAGATAAGTGCATCGCTCATAGGCGAGACTCCATCTCTTAAACTGAATAATTCTCACACATGCAGTAATGGGAAAATCACATCACCTATAATAATGTGGCTGCTGTTTTCATTAATGGCTGACCCTCTTCTCTGTCTCTCTCTCTGGCTGTTTCTATCTCTCTCTCTCTACCACTCTTGACTATCTGATAACATCCTTGCAAATGATAGTTTCATTTTTATCTTGGAAGTCAGCAACCTTGGCACTTGGACAGGGAAAAACAATCTTGCTAAGTGCCAGGTTTCAGTCAACCTCTCTTTCCAACTCTTTTTCCCTCCCTCTTTTCTCCCTCTCCAGCACAATAATGCCCTCTGCTTATCATAGCCTCAGGTTTACAATTGACCAAAACAAACAAATAACCCAAGAGAGACACAAGGCCACTGCAAAACAATAGAGAAAAGAGAAGATGACTGGAGAGAGTAGGAGAATATAGACAAATGGAGAATAAAAGCCTTTAAGGGAACACAATAAAGAAAAGACTGTTAAATCTGAGAAAGTCTGAAAAACAACAAGAGGAAGTGACAACTTAAGCTGTATACCACCATTTTGTATTTAATTTGACTTACACTTTCAACTTACAATGCATTTGACCTTGAATTTACACTAGCAGCACAGGCCATCTTGGAATACTTTTTTTATTATTATTATTTATTTATTTTTCTTTTAGCATTTGTTTATTCATATATTATTAGACATTAATTCATGTACAGGTATAAAAACTCACAGTACAATACAATTTTTTTTATAACATATAAAACATTATTTTATTTATTTTTTTACATTAGCTCATGGTGCACAACCCAGGGTTGTAGGTTCAGTTCCCAGAGAATGCATTAACTTAAAAGCATTTTTTTTACTTAACAAAGGAATGAAACATTACTTTTATTTTATTTTATTTTATTTTATTTTTTTAATTTAATTTAATTTTATTTTATTTTATTTTACATTAGCTCGTGGTGCACAACCCAAGGTTGTGGGTTCAATTCCAAGGGAATGCATTAATTTATAAACTGCAGTCTAAAGATTGTTTTTTAAGGCCAAATGCATAAACATTAGTTTGTATAGTCATTACTTTTGGCTTGTTAGTTACTAACATCATTGGGCTTATAGAACAAAACACAGATCAGTTCAGGGTCACAGTAAAATCTCCAGTGTCTTTCTCACATGTAAATTACTCACAAATCAGTCTCTACACTATATGATGCCCAGAAGGTGATTGATTGATTGATTGATTGATTGATTGATTGATTGATTGATTGATTGATTGATTGATTGATTGATTGATTGATTGATTGATTCATTCATTCATTCATTCATTCATTCATTCATTTATTTATTTATTTTTCACATGAAAAAAAAGTTGCATTTAACAGAATCCAATTTCCCCAGTCTCTGCATTCTTTCATAATTCATAAAAGCCATGTGTCCTGGAACCTGTTGTCATATATTAATATTGATGACCCAAAACAAACATCATCACTCAGCGTGACAGATCACACTCTTCACAAATGTTTACATCTCTTTGAACAGCTGGAACTGAGTGGTGCAGGTTAACCTTAAACAGCTGCTGTGCTGCGAGGTCTGCTGGGATGCACACCTGCAAAAATATAAAAACAACAGAAGTAGAACTTTAGCCTGTTTGCCCCTATTGGCCCTCCATGTCTCTCAAACCGCATAGTGAGAGTTATTTTCTGTGCTGAGGTGACAGGTTTGCCTGCCAGCTCTCTGTATCAAACAGCTGGAGATCTGTGCATGCAGCTAATGCTAAAACAGCCTGAATTGTTGTGGTCTGTTTACTGATGTTGGTCTAAAGCAGGGGTGGGGAACGTTGATCCTGGAGGGCCTGTGTCCCTGAAGAGTTTAGCTCCAACTCTGAAAAAAAAAAAACACCTACCTGTGTCCTGAAGAGCTTGATTAACTTGTTCAGGTGTGTTTGATTAGGGTTGGAGCTAAACTCTGCAGCGACACAGGCCCTCCAGGATCAACTTTCCCCACCCCTGGCTTAAAGGTTAGGAGATCAGGTGGAGCTGCTGCTAGTCATCTTGAAACAAAAACCAGAAACCTCTAAACAACTGAAGTTAGACAAATAATAATTTATCATAGCATTTCTCTAGGTTTCCTATTTATTTATTTTTTTGTTAATATGCAGATATTCTCAATAGTGTTCATGTTTAAAGCAAGCATAATTTTTGTGATTTCTTCTTTTTTTATTTAGTTTATTTAGTTTTAAATATGCACAACCCAGGTTCAATTCCCAAAGAATGCAATAACTTGTTGATTGCAGTCTAAAGTTGTTTTGGATAAAAAATTAAAAAAAAAAAAAAGCAAAATGCCAAATGCAGAAATATTCACAAGAGCATTAATGTTTTTAAAAACAAACATATATACTAATTTTATTGTTCTTTATTTCTTTCTTTCTTTCTTTCTTTCTTTCTTTCTTTCTTTCTTTCTTTCTTATGTTATTGCTTTTTTTGCTCTATGGTTTCTAATTGTCTTTCTTTATTTTAAATATGCTCAACCCGAGGTTGTTGGTTCAATTCCCAAGGTATTCGCAGCATTAACTTAAAAACTTTAATGTTTTTGATTGTTTATTTGTTAACTCATAAAAGTAAGATTTATTTATATATTTTGTAAACTGCAGTCTAAAGTTGTTTTGGATAAATAAATATTAATAATAAAAATAGACCAAATGCATAATTTCTTCTGATTTCTTCTTTTTTAGTTAGTTACTGCTGTTTTGCTCTTAGGGTTTTTTATTGTCTTGCTTTATTTTAAATGAATTTTAAATTATGTTTCATATTTTTGTATGTATTTTATATGATATTATCAGAGGTGGAAAGTAACGAATTACATTTACTCGCGTTACTGTAATTGAGTAGCTTTTTTGTGTACTTCTACTTTTTTAAGTATTTTTTTTAATCTGTAATTTTACTTTTACTTAAGTATATTTAGTTTGAAGTATTGTACTTCGCTACATTTTAAAACACATTAATTACTGAGTAAAAAAAAAATCGCTCCCTGGAAGCTATGTCAGTAAATAATGGGCAGGAGGGCAAACTGGCGCTAAAATCACAAGACAGATGCAGACGGACAAAACAGGCGTTAGTGGTGCAGACACCGCTGAAAACGAAACCCCGTCATATTCTGAAGTTGAACTTGAAGGAAATGAAGTGAACCCCTGCCCATATTTATACTCTATTATGCTGTGTATGCTGTGCTTGCCTAGGGAGACCAAACTAGCAGTTTATAAAATCTCGACAAGACATCAACCCCACGTAATGTAAAAAAAAAAAACAACGGTCAAATATGTACTATTGTGTATTATGTATTGTGTTAATCAGCTACAAGTCGGCTGACTCGATTTTCTTCTCATACATTCCCGCAGCGTCACAGTGCATTTCCCTAAAGAAGCCGAGCGACTTCAATGGGGCTTTCTTTGAACAGTTTTTTTCAGTGCTCCGAAGCTAGACGGTCATTGGATAAATGCTGCGATTATGTCCCGCCCACGGACGCTCAGCGTCTCTGGAGGTGAATGAAGACTGGGCTTCCGCGTGATGATTGGAGGATCTGTCGATCTCCTTTTGACTGACAGCGGTCTGCACCATAAGAAGTCGGTGAAGCTGTTTCACGCTCAGTCCCATGATCGCGGATTTCTCAAGTGTATTCGAAAGACAAACTGCGGCAATATTTCTTGATATTTGTAAAATGCAGAACCACCACAAAATTGAATTGGTAACTAAGATTGAAAATGTGCGCGCGCACGCACACACACACACACACACACACACACTATAGCCATCTAGTGGTTAAAGTGATTTATTACCATTTTTAAACTGAATTTCCCCAAAAATGGGCAAAAATCTTACATTAAACCTTATAAAATTATCCATGGTATCCCCATGTATGAAAGTTAGAAATCTGGGTCTTTTATGAAGTGAATTTTACCTGAAATGCTTTTTTCTTTTTTTGTAAAAAAAAAAAAGCCTATTTAAATAAATATTTATTTATTTATAGAAATGTAAAAGATTTAAATCCTCCAAAAACTGTACAAAGTTTAGTAAAAACATAATTGAACAGAGTAAAATTATATTTGTAAAAAATTTAAATATTTTACTATTACAAAATGAAATGTTATTGTCTGAGGTCAAAAAGACCCCGAGTGTCATTACAAATGAAGACCATCAGAGGGTTATAATGTAGGCCGAAAATGAGCTTCCCCTCTTTGAAAGACCAGCAGCCGCCAATGATATATATATATATATATATTTATATTTATATTTATATTTATTAAATATATATTTATATTTATATATATATATTTATATATATATATATATATATTTTTTTTTTTTTTACAACAGGACAGCAAACTAAGAGACTTGCGTTTTAGACACCATATTGCCGGTTTTTGCTCTATTTCTACAACAAAAATTTATTCCAAACACAGCCACCAAAGCAAAATTTTGCATCTCTGAGCAACATGACAGTGTTTCGTTTCTGAATGAATCAACCGTTTAAATGATTTGGTTCAATCGCAATGACTCACTTATTAACAGTGACTTGCTGACACATACTGGCCATTTTAATTTCACATTTAAAGTATCTTTTGATTTTTTTTTTTTTTTATAATTAAGTTTTTATAATTTCAAATGAGTATTCAACATTTTATGTCTGGCATATCAAAACATTATTCATGCATTTGTAACTGCAGGTTAAATGCATTCTTGTCCTGCACTAAACAGTGTGTAAATACATCTAAATGCCACGTCCGATGAAGCTTTTGCATTTCCTCTGTATTGAAAAGATGAGTTTGTTGATAATGATTTGCCTGGTAACAGCCCAAATGTTTTATTATTCTAAATAACTGATTCCTTTAATTAAAAACAACTAGTTTGAGGTTAATATACCTATCCCAGGGGTGTCAAACTCAGTTCCTGGAGGGCCGTAGCCCTGCAGAGTTTAGTTCTAACCCTGCTCCAGCACACATATCATGTAGTTTTCAAATAAACCTAAATGATTAGATTAGCTGGATCAGGTGTGTTTAATTAGGGTTAAATCTAAACTGTGCAGGACTGTGGCCCTCCAGGAACTGAGTTTGACACCCTTGGCCTGTCCCATTTTGACTCCCTCCCACTGTTAAAATGTAACTAAGTAATTTTTACTCCGAGTAAATTTTAAATGAGCTACTTTTTACTTTTACTTGAGTTGATTTTTTAGACTGGTACTTTTACTTGTACTTAAGTAAAATTTCATTAATGTAATGGTACTTTTACTTGAGTAGAATATTTTTGTACTCTTTCCACCTCTGGATATTATATTGTATTTTGACTATTGAAGCCATTTTAGCTGGATTCTATGCATGAAATATGTGTCCCTTTCATTTCTTTCCTTTTACTTTTTTTTACATTTTTTTTTCTCGCTACTTATTTTGTTGTGGGTTTTATCCGTGTTAATATAAGGAATTTTATTTATTTGATTTATTTTACTACTTTTTCCTCTTCTTCTTCATCATCATATTCATTTCAATGTTTTTTAAATACTGATCTGTGAAGCATCTTGAGTTGCATTTTATGTTTGAAATGTACCACAGACAGCATCATTTATTTAGTTAGTTTTCTCTCTCTCTCTTTCTCTATCTCTCTCTCTCTCTGGAGTAGTGTGCAATGACATGCACTTTATAGCCATGAAACAGTTATATGAGAAAGTAAATGGAGTCAAGTTTAATTTCCCGTTGACCTTTAATGTCTGACACATGTTGAGGAATATATTCATGTTCTACATCGTCTTTTTAAAGAATAGTGTTTTTGTTCCCACTTCCAGTCCTTCTCATCTCGTATTCTTAGGACCCCTAAAATATTTCCGAACGAGGTAGTAACACAACTAGCACTTGCTTAATTAAACCACTTGATTTAGTTCTTCGTTTGTCCAAAACCTTTCAGTTCGAGGTTCCTGGAGGACCAGACACAGGACCACTCTGTGACCTGGATCCCCATTAATGGTCCTCTCACCTTCTCTGCCCTTCTCTGGCAGGGTTTCCAGTCAGACTTCTTTTAAAGTATGCCACAGTACATTTCTCCAGTCCTCTGCCAACCTGAGTGAACATCAATCTTACAACTCTATGATGTCCTCTGCACCTTCGGCGGAGTCGTTCTCCTTGAGCCCACGTCTGGAAGGCCCAACCGCACACATCCACTAATCAAAGAGGGCTCTGGAGCGGCATCTCCACAAAGTGCAAGAGAGACATTGGCAAATGACAGTTAAAGGAAGCATTTATCTTTTCTCTGCAATAGGCTACAGAGACTCCTGAGTGTCGTGTCGGTCTCGGCTTGTGTGTGCGCGCATATGGACAGTACGAGGGCCGCTGTGGCGGACGCAAGCGCTATGATTAATGGCTCAATTTCCTCTCCCACTTTTTAAAGTGGATTGTCAATTTGCTTTCTGTGATTTGGTGACGTCTCATCTACTGAGTGGGTGGGGAGACAATGTAAAAGATTGTGGATGAGCAGTTTGATTATGATTATTGAGATGACAGTGAGACTCTAGGAGGGACTTCATTTCTTTTTTGCTGCTGACCTTGGGAGGGAAACATAAAGACACTCAGTTTGAAGCACAGATGCATGTGGAAGTACATCTCACTGACGTACAGGCCTAGAAGAGCAAGTTCATGGTGTTGGTTTTAAAGTTTCGAAGTAGTTCTATGTTTCCTACTTTCCTATTTTCCTTACACTACTGGTCAAAATGTAGTTAAGCATTTCAAAATTAAGCATTGCATCACAGGAATAAATAATGTTTTATATTTAAATAGAAAACGGTTATTTTAATTTGAAATACTATTTAAAAATGTTTCAGTTTTTACTGCATTTTGATCAAATAAATGCAGCCTTGGTGAGCACAAGAGACTTTCAAAAACCTTTTAAGTATCTTAATCATTCCAAAGTTTTGACTGGTTGTGTGTTTCTCCACACCTAAGTCTTTCCAGGCTGGTGGACCAGGCCCTTAAGGACACCAACAGTTACACAGATTAGAAGTGACGGTGTGCTCACAACCGAGCTGACCGTACAGCTTTACAACGTCTGCTGCTTAATAACGTGTGAGTGTTGGTTTAAGTGTTCAGCGCAGTTCAGCGAGGTACACTCTGACTAATACTCATTTCAGAAACTGCCAGCCATCTATGTAACGCAGGATTTAAGGGTACCTGTGGGGACCATGGCAGGAACCAATTGTGATGGAGTCTTGCACTAATGAGTCAGGGCACGCATTCAGAAAGGATCTGTCGTGCAAAATTCTTTTTTTCATCCTGCAGCAAATTGTGGAGGAGAGTATTTTCAGCCGAATGAAGACTCTCTACGGCTTTCATCGTGGTGCCTCGGGGAGCAGTTTGGGTTTAATGTGCATTCGAGTTCTGTCAAATGAGAGTCGGTTTTAGGATGACCCTCAGCAGAACTACAAGGCCTACATTCTTTGCCTAAATTAGTAACTTAATATGAATTATGCAGAAATCATTCAGAGATGTAAGATCACATTTTACAAGCTTTGTATTAGGGTTGGGCATTTTAGTTATTGTTTGAGTACATGTGGGGAGGTTACAACTTTTGGTCTTTGTCTCGTTACATATTATTATTATTATTATTATGTTTTAATTTATTTGATTGTATTATTCCATTTTGGTAGTTAGTTTTTTTTTACAGTTTAATTTTTTAATTTTTTATTTTATTTAAAGAATTTGCTATTTTAAACCACAAACAATCATTTTTCTCATTCTGTAAAGTCTGATCAACTCCTAAAATAAAATCCTGTGCCTTGTTACGTTTTTGTGTAATTAAACCAGAAGGTACTGACAAACATCTAGCCTTAATCAATCTCACAATTACAAACCAAGTCCCTTTTTGTCACATTTGTGTACAGTAGGTGACAGGAGATTTTAAAAATTCAGTAAAAGTCATGAGATGCATCAATACGTTTTCATGATTGATTATTGCTGTCACTTTTGATGCCCAGTCCTAATATTTTACAATTATTTGTCTTTGGTGCATTGCATGAGCACACCACCGATCTTGTAGCAAATGACTTTGATTTTAATTGCCATTTTTTGCCTTATTTAATTCTAGAGTGTTACCCATGGTCAAGTAACAAAAGACTCCCCTGAGCTCAACCAGGCCGGCTTGATCACTTCAACAAAGTGCTTCATCAAAGTGTGACTGATACTTTGAATTAATAGCTGGAGCAATTGAACTTGATAGACGTTACGCCTTTTTCACAAGCTTGACTATGACGCAAAACCCACACGTTTTACACTGCGTCTATTTTGCAGCTCGAACACTTCCCTTTAAATAAACCTGTCAGGGAGTCATATTGTTCACGACTTCTTCTCTTTCATATTGGGAACAACAGAGGGAGACGGATGGCAGGCCTGGCCTTTTGAAACAGGTAGCAGGATTTGCTCATGTCTTCCTTTGGTGTTGAATTGTTAGAAGTGTTTCAAAGATCATTTTCACAGGAGGCCGATTTGCATTTCATAAAGTTTAGCAACAAGCATTCAAGACATAAGCCAGAGAGAGAGAGAGAGAGAGAGAGAGAGAGAGTGAGAGGCATTGTCTGGGAGGAAGGAGATGCTTCAGTTTGTCTGAAATACCGGCTCCTTCTCACATGCCTCCCGTTTACCCCCTACTATAGTTTAAAGAGTGCTTTGAGGAGTTTCACAGTTTGTCGGCTCCTGAGTGGCAAACTTAGAAGCGCTCATTGGCAGTCAGAGCGAGGCATCAGCGCCACCCTTCAGGTTAACTGCGGGTTAGGGAAAGTGCCGCCTGGAGCAGGTTCGCTAGAAGCCAAACGACTGGCCCCCAGGGTTCATGGGAAGTCAGAGGGAGGGGGAACGGGAGAAGCAAGGGAAAGGGGAAGGGATGTTCTCTGGCAGAACGCTGAAGCCCCGAGGCCTTCATCTTCATTTGAGTGCAAAATGACTTTGTCATTTAATCTCTTTGGTGACTACATCTCTGAGTTAGGAGCACAGAACAGAGGAATAATAAGGCAGAGGAGGGGAGGAGTGCTGGGAAAAGTGAAGGAAGCACAAAAAACAAGCTTATCGGAAAATGAGGAAAACTAGGGAGAGAAGGGACGGTAAAGAAAAGTGGGCCGCTGAGAATTGACTCCTGAATAAACAGAATTTGACAAAGGCTCGGCTCCCCGATGTTCGGTATCTGTCTTGATGCTTGTTTGCCAAATTACAGCGGGTCATTGTTTTTCATTCAGTCCATCAGCGACAGTGCCAGGACGCTCACGGGGTCCCAGCGTAACAAACAACCAGATCCGGCCCAGCGGTAAACATGATAACAAAGAAGTTACGGTCATATAAGATGGTGGACCGCTTTGCAAAAACAACAAAGAGTTGGCCCACATACCCTGGCGTCAGGAGCCAAATCTGATCACATTCAAATCATAAAATTAGCAGATTATCCAATTTTATGCTCTATAATACCAGCTGGATTTTTCCTCATTTGCTTAGTGTTACTGTGCTGTTTTTGACTAATGAGTGTGGACATTATGACCTCTTGTTTGACAATCAGCGTGTTTTTCTGTGAGTTTTTTGGTGCACAAAACTTGAAGTTTTTGCAATACTTCTCCATTTGGTCTGTTGCAGAAGACTGTAGCAAAATATAATTTATTTCAATGTGTTGCTGGAGATCCATCCATCTATCATTTGTTCATCCATCATTCTGATGTTCAGTTGGTTATCCATTTGTTTGTGCTATTGCTCTGTCTATCATTCATTCCATCCATCCATCCATTTATCTCTCCGTCATCCATCTATCAATATATTCATTATATGTTCAATACATCATTCATCCATTGGTTCTATCACTCTATCTATCATTCGTTCCATCACTCCATCTGTCCGTCCATCAATAAATTAATTGTTCCTTCGGTCCATCATTCATTCATCGGTTCTATTGCTCTATCTATCATTCGTTCCATCCATCCATCTGTCCATCCATCAATAATTTAATTGTTCCTTCGATCCATAATTTGTTTATTGGTTCTGACATTTGTTCCATCTATCCATTCATCCATCCATTTATCCATCCATCCATCCATCAGTAAATTAATTGTTCCTTCGATCTATCATTCATTCATTGGTTCTTTCGCTCTATCTATTGTTCATTCCATCCATCAATAATACATTTTTTTCTTCAATCCATCATTGGTTCATTGGTTCTATTGCTCTATCTATTATTAGTTGTTCATTCCATCCATCCATCCTCCATCTATACATACTGAAAACTTAGAGACATTTTAAAAATAATAATAATAATTATGGCTTTTTAAACTTTTTAACTCAGAGTTTTAACAAGGCAACTTTCAAACATCGCCTTTCGAGTTAAAGTGATAGTTCACCCAAAAATGTCATCTTCTGTCAGCTTTTACTTAATTTCATATCATTCCAAACCTGTATGAGTCTCCTTATTCAAAGGAACAAAAATGAATACATCAGAAAAAATGAAAGTCAGTGAGGTTCAGTGTAGTTTAGACTAATCCGGGCATTCTTTAACATATCTTTGTATTCCGCAGAAGTTAAAAAGTCATACAGGTTTAGAACTAAATGTTATTATGACAGAATGTTCATTCTGGGTGAAGGATCCCTTTAAAAATTCAACCTTCTTAAATTTGCATTCACCAGTTCTCCATCATGTTTGTTCTGATTCAATTCCTGGATTAAAAATAGATTCTCTTCCAATTCAAGAATTAAATGGAATTAAAAAGCACTCTTGATTCTTTTCTGAACAGTTTACAACCCTTCTCTAGACACTTGTGTTTATGAACACTTCCTCTTTCCTCTTGGCTCTTTAATGCACTACTCATTTCTCCTCTGTTAGACCCATCCCTTCCCTCTTTGCCTTCAATAATGAGGGCAGCAGGGTTAAATTGGCACTGCACAAGTTGGCATCTCTAAATTGAAACCAAGAGAGAACATTGCCAGTTGTGTTCCCATACACTTCCCTGGGCCTTCTGCCTGTTCTAAGAGCCGAGCCAAGAGAGCATATGGCCGCATGTAGATACACAGCAAATCTTTTGCGTGTCTGTCAGTCGAATACTCTACCCTTGTGAAGAGCATCCTGATGTGTCTGTCCTGTAGACGTGTGCTACTTGTTACCCAAATCCCTTCTGTTTGGCCACGTTCTACTTCATTTAAAGTGCAAACAACTGTGATAGAGCCGTTAATATATATGCGGCGTACGTTGTTTCTGGATTCTAGAAGCACAGACATGGATTCTTCTCACGCTTTGCTCAAATGAGCCCACTGGTGCATAAAATGAGATCGGTCTTTCAACTGATCTCAGAATAAGGCACAAGTAACTCATGTGCACGTGAATGTTGTCTTAAGCGCTCCGGTAATGGTTGCACAGTGATACGATGCAGGATCTGCCACTTGTCAGACGAGTTGATAGTCGTTATGGCATGCTGATTGGCTGTAGGACTGGATATGCGATTTGCCCCTGGGGGCTGTGTAATTTGGCTCCTGACAGCAGCTCAGTGGGCAGTCTGAACACTTTGCGAATACCCCGGAGTGGTTGAACGATGGTCATCCTCGGGGTCATCCGCGACTCTTGTGTCCTGGCTCGGAGATGTACGGGACACTCATACTAATGCTTAAACCTTGTTTCACAAGATCATGCAGTTGGACAAAACTCGCTAAATTTATAATGCTGTGTTTTGTGGTGTTTAAATGGAGTTCTCTAACTTTATAATGCCTGCAGAAGAAAGCTTGTCAATTTTACAGCATCTGAGAGACAGTCAAACTTGGTTGGCTTGGATACATTTGTTTTAGTATAGACAGATAACATTAAGGGCAACATGTAACATCTATCTATCTATCTATCTATCTATCTATCTATCTATCTATCTATCTATCTATCTATGTATCGTGTTGTTGTTCTGTCTTTCGTTCTATCATTCTATTGTCCTATCTATTGTTATATCTATTGTTATTTCATTCTGTCTACCTATCATTCTATACATCATTCTATCATTCTTTCCATCCATCTTGGTTATATCTGTATGTCTGTCTAGGCCTATAAACCTGAAGCTTTAACTTTAAGTTTTTACATTTTTTGTGGCTTTTTGCTTTCTCCATTCAGTTTTAAGAACTGAATTGGGCTTTAAAAGCATTTTGAAGTGTTCTCAAGGGATTTCCGGGAATGCAGTGGTACATGTCCAAAATACAATGGACTTTGAAAACCTTACCTTGAATGGTACTAAAATACCTTGGATATTTTTGATGTGCTTCTTTGGTGTGACCTGTGGAGGTAGAAAGGAAATAATAGGATGAAGAGAAAGGAAAGAGATTGAAGAATGTTGTAAAAATGTGTGCTGAATAGGACTTTTTTCCTAAGGTAGAAAATATTTGTCCTAACCAATATTTCAGCTGATATATGGGATTAATATTGAACTACGTAATTTGTTTTTTCAAGGCACATTTTAAAGAGTAAAAAAAGAGCAAGATTCTAAATGCTTCTGTTTGTTATGTTGCAGGAGATTGCGGCCTACTTGATTACGTTTGAAAAACATGAGGAGTGGCTGACGACGTCCCCCAAAACCAGGTATGATTGCACACGAGGCAGCGTTTCTTCATTTTGAGTGCACAGTGTTACCTGAAAAGCAGAAAGGTACGTTTCAGCACAGCTGCCAGTTCCTGCACATTTCGTGGGCATGTGCCGACAGATAATGGAATATTAATGACTATTTATAATGCAAGATGTGGCCAGGTCTATTAGCTTAATGCTGGCTTTGCTCACCAATGCCATTAACGTGGGTGGTAATGTGGTGAGATCGTAGAACATCACCCTACGGTGATAAGGGCTCAGCACGAAATTTACAGTGTTACTTGATTTACTGAGCAGCGATAATGAAAAAGCTTTTTACTTTTAATGCCAGTTTCTATATCTATCCTGAGAGATAACAGCTGTGATATGATGATGAATGCAAATTAAGATAATATGTGGTTATATATGAAGCACACGTCAATAGCAACCAAATGGCACGCAGATTAATTCTAAACTTTGACGTTCCAAATGTTTTCAGCACAGTGTATTTCTGTAGAAGGCCATGCAATTAAATTTATTCATAACATAAGGAACTTGTGAACATAAATAATCCAATTATCCAACGTAAATATCCAATGGTATCAAAAAGAGCAATTTTGCATGCTTATATGTGGTGGGCCAGAAAGATAAGTTTGGATTTATTCATAAACAGAAAGCTGTGGAAATGGCAAGGGTTTGTATGGGAAGCAAAATCAAGGGAAACTAATCGGGGTTTCGGGTTCAAGAGCTGCTTACATGGACAGAGGTTACCTGGCCAGCATCTGGACCATCATGTACAAACACATTTGTAAGTACAGCGAGCAGACGAGGCTTAACTGAGCACACAACTGTTCAAGAAACAACCTTGTTTTCTTGTGTAACGATTTTTAGTGATTCAGCTTTGACATCAGATACCAAATGACTCATGAGATGTTTTTTGATTTGTTGTGTTTTACGTAGGCACACAGACACATATGCTGCGCCCCCAAAACATATTTTAAGAATTAAGCCGTGCATAAAAGTAGCTTGAGTGTGATTGCATTAGATAACAAAATAGCAAGTGTCATTTATTTTGAAGAAGCACACGCACACTTTTTAAGTAGAATAAAGAAGCGTGTTGGTTTAAAATGACAAATTTAAATGATAAATGAATTCTATTTATTCACTCAGAGATCAGAAAACCTGCATTTTGTATCCTGATATGCAGATGTGTTTTAGCCAGATTGCATTTACCCCATTTCAATACAGTCTGTATTTTATTTTTTTTCCAAAGAATATGTTCCACAAGGCTGCATTTATTTGACCAAAAATACAGTAAGTTGTACTGTGAAATATCGTTTAAATTTCAAATAAGTGTTTTTAATTTTAATATAGGTTAAAATTGCGGGTGGGCAATATGGCAAAAATATCATATATCATATCATGATTTTATTTTTTATTTTTTTATAAATATCACGATTTACAATTTCATCTCGATTCTTTTTCATGTTGGTTTTACTAGTTTGCAAGTTGTCTAAGCATTACAGCCAAACTAGTACCTTATTATAAAGACAAAGCCTTTTTAAGGTAATAAAATATAAAATAAATATAATTTTTTTTTTGGCTAAAGTGGGAAAAGAGCAAAATCTTTGTCCTTATTTTATCTCTGTTATTTAAAAATAAGCACAAAGATACATAATAAAATACACATGATATACAAATAAACGGTGCTTTATTTTCAGGTGCAATTGTCAACATGACATGTCAATTGTCATCAAAAATTGCAAAAATTCCAATATATCACAAAAAATGTTTTCACACTCGCATGAGGTGGTTTTTCAGGCAATTTTGAAAAGGGAATATATCACAAAACTGCAATGGAAACAGTTATTTTTGCATTTAAAGTTCACCTGGTGTATGTAAAAATCATATGATCATTATTTAATGTACTATATCATTCAAGGAACATCTTATACATGTGCAGTCTCAAGAATAAGGGGCTTTCCTTGCCATAAACACTTGGATGGATAACCCCTTATTTACACAGCACAAGTCTTCAGTGCATCACGGCTCCGACACGGCCACTCTAGTCAATGCTTGTGTTTATACCAGCTGCATAAGCATCCTACAAGCAGCTCTCAGTGCTGCTTCGCTAAAGATACACACATACGTCTTCTTTGATTAAATATAATTGCTAGTGCGGTGGCTGCAATATAAACGTAAACCTATGAACATCCGTGGCCATAACTTATCGCGAGAGGGAAAAAATGCTGTTTTAGTTGCATAGCACTGGTTAATGCAAATGGCGTCATTTCACAAAGGTTTTGAACAACATTTATAAAATATCGCAAAAGCTTTGCGCAAATCTGTAATGGAAATGCACCTATTGTAAATGTATCCTTGCTAAATAAAAGTATTCATTTGATTCAAATAAAGAAAACAAATGTACTGACTTTAAAACTTTTGAATGGTACTTTATCTTTAAAAAAAGATTTGCTTTTAGAAAGAATATGTGTGCTCCCATTATGTGGGTCACATGAGAAAAGAGCATCCAAATAAGAGCTTAACGATGAAGCGTTAATGATTTGATCGCAGTGTGTGATAGCGCCAGGACGCAGAGCAGCAGGGAAGAGACTGCCGGGCAACTGTCCTCTTCACACACACACACACACACACACACACACACAAACAAACAAACATGTGAACACACGCATTCAGTCTCTAGCACACACACACACTTGTGCACAGACACACACACAGCCCCTCTCAGCCCCCAGCCTGCCTTTACATAATGGCACTGATTTCAGTCTGCAATTTGCCATGGCTGTTTAGTGCAGCGAGTGCTTTCCTGCTCTTAATGAAGCCTGCGTGACTCGAGGCTGTCTTCAGGGGTCACAACCAGTTTGAGTTCACACTGCAAGCGACGACTGGAGATACACAGCCAACATCACCCCATAAACACTTACACACACGCACACACACACACACACACACACACATTCACATTCATCTTATAATGTGATTAAAGCAATGAAAGCACTGCGATGATTGTGTCATATTAATTTGAAGTTAAAAGAGTGCTTGTATCTCAGTAGTGACTCTTTATGAAACGATAGCTTGGGTAATTCACTCAGGATATTCAGTTGTTTTTATAGCTCCGATAAGATAATCTGTGGTGTATTTTTGTCGGTATTAGTTCAGTGCTGTTAATTGTACACACATATGTTGCTCTGCTGTGCAATGTGTCAGTTTTTGGCCAGGCGTTCTGGCTTTGTGTATTTTTATTTAAAATCTGTTCTGGTGTGTACATGTTAACCTTAATATGCCTGGCAGATCTTGGCATTACCACCACTCTATGTGTATATGATAAAAATAAAAAAAATAGGTGAATTATATATATATATATACACACACAGACACACACACACACACACACACACACACACACACACACACATACAGTGCAACAACATATCAGCTTTTAATTTTAATAATAATAATAATAATTTGTAGTAGTACTAGTAGTAGTTGTAGCAGTAGTATGTGGTTTTAAGGCATCATTAATTTGAGAGATTACATGGAATATTTTACTTTTGATTTGTTACACGAGGTGTGCTGTGATCTTTTTACTTGATATAAACAATTATTTTGTTATTAATATAATTCATATATTTATTTTTATATATTATTTATTATGAATATGCAAAGATATAAAGCTATGTACATTATTCTAATAACAAAATCATATAGAATAATAAATACAGAAACAACAATATAGTGATACTATTATTATTATTATTATGTGATTTTGTGACCTTATATTGAGAGACTACATGGATTATTTGTACTTTTAATTTAGCTAGAGGTGAAATGATATAGAGCTGTTTTCAGTTATTAGTGAAGTTTATCCTTAAAACAAGGGGGAAAAAGTGTCATTTGCCATTGGGGTAAATATGGGTATTTAATTCAAAAGGGAAAACACATTCATTTTTCTTATCCCATTGGCAACTTTTTTTTTCCCGTCTTAAGCATAAACCTCAATAAATTTTGTTTCTGTGCTTTTCTCCTCCCTTATCTGCCGTGCCGTTGCTCCCAGACTCCTCCAGTCTCTCTCTATAGAACAGAACATAAAGGGCCCAAACAATGACATCTGAGGAATACCAATGCATGCCTGCTGCCGTTTTGTCAAAGTTGAATTTGGCTGATCTGCTTTGTGTCATGTGTCTCTCCTCTCTTCCACAAGAGGAGTGCATCTGAGGTTGTAATTAAACACCACACTCTCATTCATGTGCAAATACTCCCAGGGCTCTTTGTATCCGAACCGAAGGAGGATAGAATGAGGAGAAAATTGATAACAAACAGAGTGAAGGACAGCACAGAGGAGAAAGTGTCCGCTCGTCTCCTGGAGTTCATGTTTCCTGCTCGAGTTGTAGTGGACTTTGTAGGCCAGTGAACCGAGAAGACCCGTCTGTACCGCGGTGAATTTTAAACACAACTAGAAGAGAAACCAAATGGACCTTCGTTTGTAAATTCTCCCCAGTTGTTCTTAAAGGTATAATTGACTAATTAAAAAGCTAATGATCCATATCAGTTAATTATCAGAGTTGACAAACATAAAAGTCAAGTTAATTGATCCATGACAGACATTTGATTGGGCGGAGGGACTCAAAAACACAACCAGCACACACATACACACATATATTGTGAGGTAGCATGTGTTTTATTTTGACATTCAGCCAGGAGAGACTGAGAGAGAGATTGATCTGTTCTGTATCTGTGATGTACACACCTACTGACAGCTCCAGACACAAACAGAATATATTCAATATACCGACACACTGTACTTGACTGTGATGATAGTCTAAAGACTGCTTTACACTTCATCTTCTGCTTTGTTTTTATCACACATGTCCACTGGTTCAAAGTCAGACGAGCTGAGTGGCCGTTTTCAGTTCGTTCTCTATGGGAGCTGAGCAGCTGGGGATTGTGGGATTGACAGCAGTGCCGAGCGAATGGTGAGAGTGATAGAAAGTTGGGAAATGCTGAACTCACGCAAGCTAGAGATGATAAATGTTCTGCAGACAGTGGTTGTGATGTGAAAGTAGTTTCTGAGCTTAAATTAGATCATTTAATATTAGTATGCATATAGATTTCTGTATTTTTATACATATATATTTGGTTTTATTTACATTATATATTATATGGTTATATCATAAATTTTTTTTATATTATATGGTTATATTTTACATTTATATTTGGTGTTTCTGTAGCTCAATTGGTAAAGCATTGCGTTAGCAGCACAAGGTTGTGGGTTCGATTCCCACGGAGCACATGTTAGGTAAAAAATGTTAGTCTGAATGCACTGTAAGTTGCTTTAGATAAAAGTGTCTGCTAAATGCATAAATATATTTTGTGCATCCATTTTTTTTTTTTGCGCAAAATTGTATAGTTTTGCAGAAATAAAAAAGTATTTCTCTTTACTAATGTCCACAAAAATTATGTCAGCTTTTTTTCATGTTTTTTTTTTCATTATTTATAAACATTTTTAAGACATTTTGAAAACATTATGGTAAATGTCCTCTTAACTGTATCTATATTTGATAAGATCTTCAGTGAATTCTCCTGAGGAATTCTCCTCAAGTAGTATATTAATAATTGTCTGTGAACTCTGTTGGGTAAATTATTATGGTTTGCAATATTTTTATGTTTTCAGTTCAAACTAAATATAAAAATTTGAGATGAACCTGAAAAAAGAACATTTTGTTAGCCAGACAAGGCTATTGTTTTTATTTATTCATGTCAGTGTGTAAATTTCATTTTCAAACATTGCACACAACTCTAGGGGCAAATTTTGTTGTGCAATAGCTTACACACAGCGCAGGGAACCTTGATTTCAATCTCAGAATTGAATTTATTTGAAAAAGACAAGCTAACGGTCAGTAATGAAATAAGAACAATAAATAATTTATATAGTTGCAGACAATTATTGAACACATATGATGACAAATACAATAAAGCATCTTGCGATGTTTTGACATGTTACATAATGAAATAATATTGATATTGTCCAGTTATTTTCATAACACATCCACTGAATAAAGGAGCTCTGTCAGTGTGAACACACACACACACACACACACACACACACACACATCAGATTCTCTTTGATGCCCACCTCTTGTTTGAGCACCTTCCCATAATCCCGAATGAGCAGTTTGTCGGACATGCCTTTTATTAAAACACCAAAATAACAACAGAGAGCTTTGAAGGTTTCATCGAACACAGGGGTCTATTCCTCGAGGAAATAAACAAGCGCTTTTCACACAGCAAACAGTAAGTGTGTGTGTGAGAGAGGAGGTCGTAGAGATGTAAGCAGTGGCCATTGCAGACTGTGAGTGTGTGTGTGTGTGTGTGTGTGTGTGTGTCGCGTGTCTGCCATAATGAATTGTGCGATGGGCCTTCTCTCAGACGGTACGTCAGCTCCTCTGGCTCTTCCCGCTAGTGCTGCATGTGTTGGCGCGCTGCAGCGGCAGACAGACTCTCTGCTCCGCACTAATGCTTTCTGGCAAGACACTGGGCATTTATTAGTGCAGGAAAAAAATGTTTGCATGCGTACATATGTGTGAATGTTTAGAGTGATGTTGTAACGAAACCAAATGTTCAGTTGTCGACACAATATCAGTTCTTGATACCATTTAATTCCACAACAACAACAAAAAAATTGTTTATTTAAGAAGTTAAATATGTGATCAGTATGATATAAAATATAACTAAAACTAAAAAAAGTAAATTGTTTCTTGATAATTAATAATATAGATGTGTGTGTGTGTGTGTGTGTGTGTGTGTGTGTGTGTGTGTGTGTGTGTGTGTGTATAATTTATTTATTTATTATATAATAAAAAAAAAACTTGCTGCATGTATTGCTTTAAGATAACTGAGACTTGTTATAGCGCTTGTATATTATTGCTCTTTTGTTGATCTTGATTGCTTCCATTGACCTCATTTGTAAGTCGCTTTGGACAAAAGCGTCTGCTAAATGACTATATATATACATACTGTATATGGTACCAAAAGAGTGAATTATTTCCACTTAAATCTTGTCAATAAAGTTGTTTATTTAATGTTTACAATGTAGTAAAAATTCTGTTTCAAGTTGCATGTGTGTGTGTGTGTGTGTGTGTGTGTGTGTGTGTGTGTGTGCGTGTGTGTGTGTGTGTGTGCGTGTTTTTGCATGTTTATGTATATTTTTAAAAAGCTTTTGTATGTTCGAGCCTTTTCATATAAGTTTTTTTTCAGTGTTAATATATTGTGTGTGCATTTGTTTGTATATGTGTGCTTTTGTGCATGCATGGTTTTAGTGTTTGTGCATGTTCTTTTTTATTAAATGAGAGAATTTTATTACTGTGGCTTTTAATGTAGGTTTTATGTTTATATTCTATGCATCGCAGCATAAATGGCTGCCCACTGCTCCGGGTGTGTGTTCACAGTGTGTGTGTGTTCACTGCTCTGTGTGTGTGCACTTTGGATGGGTTAAATGCAGAGCACAAATTCTGAGTATGGGTCACCATACTTGGCTGAATGTCACGTCACGTGTGTCGGTGTGTGTGTGTGTGTGTGTGTGTGTGTGTGTGTGTGTGTGTGTGCTTCTGTGCATGTGCTTTATTTTTATTTTTTTGATAGCTTTTGAATTGTTGTGCCTTTTTATATATGTAGGTTTTCCTGTGTTTACTATATACTGTATGTGTATTTGTGTGTGTGAGTATGGGTGCTAAGAAAATTAGATAGAATATCCTTGTTAGCAGGGACATTTTTGTTTTTGCATTTATGTATGCTTTACTCGTGTGTGCTTTTGATATACACTACCAGTCAAAAGTTTTTGAACCGTAAAATTCTTAATGTTTTTAATTTTAAAGAGGTCTCTTCTGCTCTTTAAGCTTACATTAATTTGATCCAAAACACAGAAAAAGCAGTAATATTGTGATTTTCTTTTTATTTAAATATATATTTTAAAATGTAATTTATTCCCTCGATCAAAGCTGAATTTTCAGCATTATTACTTCTGTCTTTAGTGTAACATGATCCTTCAGAAATCATTCTAACATGCTGATTTGCTGTTAAAGAAACATTCATCATAATTATTATTATCATTATTATTATTTTTATTGTTTTGAGTATTTAAAACAGTTTTGTAACATTACATACTATAACGTTCAAAAGCTTGGAGTCAGTCAGTATTTTATTTTATTTTTCTTCTGAACTTTCTATTCATTAAATAAACCTACCTAAAAATTTACAATTTAATTATAATAAAAAAAAAGAATACGTTTTTTTGAGCACCAAATCAGAATATTAGATCATGTGACTGGAGTAACCCTAATGCCAAAAAATTTGGCTTTCAAATCACAGAAATAAATTACATGTTACGACTCACTTTGTGAGAGAAGTCCATTTACTGCATGTTCGCAGACGTGTGTGTGTGTTGGGAGGGTGGTGTCCGAGGGGTAGTTGAGCAAGATGAAACGAGAGGGGTCTGGGAAGTGGCAACATGTCAATATGAAATAGAGAGAGAGGGAGAAAGAGACAGGAGCCAGAGGAGAGAAGCGAGAGATGATGGATGAGAGACGCACTCAACCATACGGGATGAGCAGAGGAAGAAATCTGACAGAATTGGAAAAGAGAAAACACAGCGAGCAGATGATATGTGAGGGATGAGCATGCTCTGATGAGAGTAGCGATATGTCCGTGTGGTCCGGGAAGACTATTGACCATCAAGTGAAACAGCGAGAGATCCCCGCCTCTATAAAACATACAACACTCGGAGCTCGTGGAGAACAGTGTTTCGCGGCTTTGAAGTTGTGCGCGTTGGGTTGACGTGTGTTTTTTGACAGTGGTTGGTCATAGCTCAGTCTTTTGATTTGAGTGCCGGGTGACCTGAATCTGTCAGCCCCGAGCTCATGAATAATCCAAAACAAACAATCATATACAAACACATTAATGCATTCTGCCATGCACAGTACACAGCCTTCAATGTGTCTGTCAATTGAACTTGTGTTGTGTTGCGCATCGAGAGTCATAGATCAGATTGGTCAATGTATGCCGATAGTGTATACTCAGTATACAGCATGCACTCTTAAAAGTAGTATTTCACTTCTAGTTTCATGTTTTTTTGTTCCAAAATATGTCAGTTATACTGTAAACCCAATTATAGGTGTGCTGTTGTGAGATTTAGCATGAACTGTCCTCTTTTATATTAATATTAATAGTGCTAAACTGGTTAATTAGTTACTGCTTAAATTAGTGCTGTCAGTTTAATGCATTAACTTAATTATTTTTTAAACAATAATGCGATTAAAATATTTTAACGCAGTTAATGCATTGGCCACGCCCCCAGACCTGTACATCATCTTACATTTCAGTTGACTGTTGACAAATATGATGCAGGGTAATAATTGATGCCCCTGTATGACTTTTTGTCTGATATTTATATCAGGTGATAAGCGATATCACACATGCAGCAGGGAGAGCAGTATTCCACGAGTGCAGATTTTTTACCGAATATCATGAGTTTAAATGTTATTTTATACAACAGTTGAGTAAATATGAAGTTGATATTGTCTTATATTTTAAACATAAAATTATCTTTTTTTTTTGCTCAGTTTTCCAGAGAACATATTACCTTTAAAGCCAGGGGTGTCACGGACTCATTATTTTCGAGGGGGCACGAGTGAAGAGGAGGGGGGTGTTCATCATGCTTGTCATGTGACTCACATTTACTTCATTCCTGAATGAATCAGCAGTTTGAACAAATCAAATGAATACCTGACTTATAAAGACATTTACTACCACCCGTTGGCAGATTTAAAATGCATTTACTCACCCTCGTGTTGTTTCAAACCTTTCTTTCAGGAACATAATAGAAAGTATTTTCAAGAGTGTGGGTAACAAAGCTGTTTTGTTTACCAATGACTTTCACTGTATGAACAAAAAATACTAATATTTCTCAAATTATCTTCTTTTCTGTTCTATAGTTTATGTTCGGTTGTAGTAACCTTAATGTTTGTGTAATAAATTGTATGTTGAATCAAATCAAATATTCCTTTCTAAAGCTACAATTTGTATTGTCTACTTGATACTTTCTCATTTAACACATTAATGACTTCATATCTTTATGTCAACTTTGATTTGCAATTAATTAATCGACACATCATGTAATTAATAAGATTGACATTTTTTATCAATGGACAGCTCTACTTTAAACATCCAGGTATCTATGTACGTGAATAATAACATATTTAGTTTAATGCAGAGTTTCCCAAACTAGGGTTTGTGAGGGGTGACCGGGCATTGATAAAAAGCTAGTAAGTGATTAAATTATAAAAAAATTAAATTTATTATTTAAAAATAAAAACCGCAAATAATTCACTTACTACATAAAAAGATGAACTTGTTAACCTGCATATGACATGGCAACTGTGACCATTTGAAAACCATTAACATGCAAATGTGTTAAATTATTGAAATATTCATAATAACATCTGACATATAGTTGACTTTCAAGTACAGGTATATATTTTAGGTCAGATGGAATCAGCTGAAAAAAAAAAAATTGAAATAAAAAGGGATTATACTTAGTTTAATAGCAATTCAGTGTTTTTCAAGACTTTGATTGAGAATTTAATTCTAATCAACAATAAAACATAAAATAAAATAAAAAGTTTCCTGTCTGCTATTGTCCATACATTTATGAACATTTCTGTTAACCCTAAAACACAACACAGTGAAATGCAGGAAATTACTTGAATGAATGCAGGAAATGACTTCATATTAATACTGTACATTGTGCCCTGTTTTTTTTATTTTTATTATTATTTTTTTTTTACTTACTGTATGGTATTGTAGAAAATGACAAGGGCATAGTTGTATTTTTTTTTTATCAGGCTATAAAATCCCACAAACCTGTGTGTGGTTCAGCGGTCTGTTAGAATAATAATAATAATAATAATAATAATAATAATAATAATAATAATAATAATAATAATAATAATAAACTTTGACAAAGCAATTGGATGTAAATTAATTTACAAATGTCTTTTTTTTTCTTCTAGTTTTTTAAACTCATAATTCAATTTTTAGCAAGAAATAACCATTGTAGTCATTAAATATTCACTTGGTTATTTCTAAAGTTCACTTGAATTTGTTCTAGATCATTAGACGTGACATTATGGTGCCTTGGAAGCCTTGGGAGGTGCCTTCATAGAAAACTCATTGACTGACTGAGCAGATGAATTCAGTTTTGGTTGCCCAGCCTCTAAGGTAATGCATTCTTGTGTGTGTGAAAGGAGAGCGAGAGGTAAACCTCAAGGGCAGATCATCCTCGTGAGGCTCAGTGTCTCTTGATGATAAAGACTGAATTCAGTTATTTAGCAACACATGCAGAACAGACAGCAGCTCACTGTCCCTCCTCTAGGAATGAAGTGCATGTCTGCCAGAGTACATCTGTTCTGGAAAAACTGAATTTATGACTCAAATAGCGGTAATGAGTATGTTCGTTCATCATTTACTCATCCTCATGTCTTTCTAAACCTGATTATTTATTTTTATTTTTTTTGTCACACAGATGGAGAAATTTTGAAAACTGTTCTCCACACTTGTTTCTGCAATTACAATGGACAATGATTGAAACCTTCAAAACACACGATTCAAAAGATAATTCTAAACGCATTAAAAGCCATATGAGAAACAGAAGGAAGTTGTCATTCACAATAAAAGAATAGTTCACCCAAAAATGAAAAATTCTGTTATCATTTACTCACCCTCATGTTGTTCCAAACTTTTATATCCGCTGTTGAACACAAAAGGAGAAATTTGAAAAAATAGTTGTATCCAACCAGTTGATTTTATGTTATTTTATCAACGGGAACCATCAGTTGTATATTCTATGTTCAACAGAAGAAACTCATACAGGTTTGAGGAAGAGTAAATGCTAGCAGGTTTTTTTTTTTTTTTAAACGTGTAAATTAACTCTAGTTCTCATTAGCATGTTCAGAACTTTTCAGTTAGAATTTGTTATTTTGGTTTACAAACTGGTATAAATTATTCCTTCATAGATGATCTAGTTCTTGAGTTCAGCTCACTGACTCAGTGATTCAGTTGCAATACTTGCAATACTTGAGGGGGAAATTATAATTAATTAATTATTATTAATTTATATTGTTATATTGAGCACAAGTTGTATGGTCAGCATAAATATTCCTTATTTTGAAGCTTGAAAGCGTTTCCCCATTCATTGTAATTGCATTCACAAGAAATATCAACACTGTCTGCAGAACATCTCCTATTGTGTTTCATGTAAGAAAGAAAGGCATATTGATTTTTGCAACAACATAACGGGGGGAGCGAGTTGTGTTTTTTGTCTGAACTGTCCCTTTAAAGGAGAGCATGGGGTGTGATTAAATGAGACTGGAAGACGTCCCAGTGTCCGGTTGTTCGGTTGTAGGCTCTTCTGATAATGCACATGTAGGCCTCGTTCAACAAGGAATGATGGAGAGTTTTACTTCAATGAATTCTTCATCATTACATTAATTAATCAAAATCTACAGTTAATTCATTATGCAGTATATTTTTTCTTGTGCATGTTTAAAAAGTCAAAAGGGTTGTTGGATGGTGTTTTAAATTGGAAAATTAATATTCATAACTCCTAATGAAGTTTCTAGAATGACCCTCGATTCATGGCTTTACTGAGATTTAATTAACAATCCTGGCAGCCGACACCTTTGACAGAATGGGTGGCATAATCGAGCCATGCAGAATGACTTATTGTTTAAACACGATAAAACATACAAACATTAATATCTGGAAAACGCGGAGCTCTCTTAAGATCCTCAAAGACACAGACATCTCATAATATGCCATTCACAAATTATCCTGGCAAACATTGGGAGTAAAACTGCTTAAGTGTGAAAATAATGTCATGCAAGACTGAGCAGTAATGAATATATTAGGACTCTGGCATCTGATCCAAGGTCAGAGGAAAATTTGCAGCAACATTTATAGACCCCGTAGAATTTTCAATAATTGCCATCCTGTCATAAAAGTTTAACCCTCAAACCATGATATTGATGCCAGACATCGACCGACAGCTAAATGAATCACATTACTATAGAGTGGGAGATTTATTACAATTTTTTTTTTATTATTTGTGCACATTATTGTTTTATTTGCTTTTATGGACTTGTTTAAATATTTTCTAAGTAGTTTTAGTTTCTGTACAGTTTTTAGAATCTGGTTAGATGCTAGAGATTTGCTTTTACAGTAGTTGTTTGATAGGAGTTCACATGCTGTTAAATAAGTGTGTGTCTGTGCTCTCAGTAATGCAGTCTGTCGTCCTGAATGCCCACAGACACATGGTCCCCAGACTGAGTTATGTTTACTTCAGTTCTTATGTATGTGTGTGAACTCTGCATGACCTTGGCATCCTCCAGTGAGTATGACATGCCCATCACTACAATCAGTCAACACGCTGACCTTTATCCCCTCAAGCTTGACCTCGAGTCAACACTGGTCAACAGTACGCTAATATGCTCAAGAAGCTCATGTAATCCACATATTCTGACGCAAAGATTCTGGTCTTAAATCAGTTTGGAATAATTAAGTTTTTTTTCTTATGCTCACCAAGGCTGTGATTAAAAACTGATTAAACATACAATAATTGATTAAAAAAATTAAAGTAAACTGTAATAATGTAAAAATATAACAATAACAATATTTAATATTCATATGGTGACAAGTTCAGCTTGTTATTATCAATTAGTATTGCTACTTAATTATTGATAATGGTTATGTAAAAAAAAAAGTATTACTTAATATTTTTGTGGAAACCACGATACCCCTTTTTTGCAGGATTCTTTGATTAATACAAAAATAAAAATAACAGCATTTATTTGAATTATAAATATTTTACTGTTACTTTTGTACAGTTTAATGTGCCCTTGCTAAATGAAATAATATATTTTTTTAGTACTAGAACCAACTTTTAAGTGGTAGTCTATTAGTTTTAACAGTAATGATGTTGAAAGTATATTAAGATTATTCTGAACAGTTCTTCTGAATTGTTACACTGTATATTGTACAACTATTTGGTTCAGGCAGTGTCAAACCCATAGGTTCAGTTCCCTAGGAATACATTTACTGATAAAATGTATACAATGAAAGCACTTTAAGTTGCTTTGGGTGATGGCAAGTGAATAAATACATGTATGGTAACGATCATGGCATTCTGGCGTATGTACAGTACTGTATGTACACAGTCTACAGAAACATTCATCATAAATGGATGTGTTTGACCATTGTGGTTGCATCTTTTGCAGAATTTCTGAAAAAGGTGATGCTCAAGTTGAAGTAACCTCAAGCATCTCTGTTTTACGTGGGGAAAATGCATTCTGTGTAAGTGATAACTAAATAAGATTGAACGCAAGAATGTCCCTAAGACAAGATCTTCCGTTCAATGTCACAAAAGTACACTCATCGCTGGCAGTATTTGGTGCTAAGAGTGTTGTGTGAAAACCGCTCCGAAAGACAGCAAACACTCCCCTATAATCCTGCGAACGTGTCGGCATAGCCCTCAGCGTTTGCTACTCCACATTCAGTCGACAAGATCAGAATGTTTTTTCTCAGTAGGCAGCGGCCATGTTTCATTAATCAGCACCCGCCATCTCTCCGAATCAACCTTCCCCCGCCGGTCCCTCACCCCTACCCGGGCTCCGTGAGGCCCTTCCCATCCCGCTGTCAGTTCTCTCAGATGGAGCCGTTGATGGACGCAGGGGTCTTTTCCATCGCCACGCTGAGGGGCTTTTTAATTTAAGGTAATTAATTGCTGACCTTGTTTGACGCGGCACTTTATGAGTCTTTGGCGACAGCCTGTGATTTTCAGTACTTCCCACTACTAGCGAGATCTCCTGCGATGATGCTGAGAACAAGCAGAAGATTGTACGAAGAAAGCGATGGGTAGGTGTGGAGGGAGAGGTTGCTGTGATGTGATCCGAGGGGAAAACACAGAAAGGATCTGGTGCTTTCTAAAAGAGACGAGTGATTTCCCCAGTCTGGCGTTCTTCCTGCTCCAGTGGAGGCTGCATCCCTTCGTCTGTCTCCAGACTCGACTGTCAGGGGCATCCACTCCATTTAATCAAACACATTTTTGTGATTACATTCGCCTCCATGTTCCAGAGAGAGGGAGAGATGGAAAGAGGAAGCAGAGAGTGTTGTGGATCAGTAAACCACCTAGTGCCACAGTGTCTGCGGACAAAGTAAATCACACACACACACACACACACATAAGAGACAAGCTGGGCAGCCTATTACGAAAGCACTTCCAACTCGTCTCTTTCTGACTCTCTCTCTCTCACACTCTCTTTCTTGCTCGCAAAAAAAAAATATTGTGTCATTATTTCCTTACCCTCATGACTTTTTCTGTGGTACTGTAGAACAGAAAATTTTGATATTTAAAGCACTGTCCAAGCTGTTCTTTTCCATATAATGAAAGTGAATAGAAACCACAGCTACTGAGTGAAATGTTTAATGATTAATGACTTGTTTCCTACACTAAGCTATCAAATTACCTTCAGAAGACTTGAGATATATTGAACAGGTTCTAGTCTGAGACACTTAAAACATGGATTAGTGAATGCAAGATGCAAACTTGTAATAAAAAATACATAACCAGCTGTTGTCAACAAATGAGAAGTTTTAAAAGTATAGTTCCCCCAAAAATGAAAATTCTGTCATTAATTACGCTCTCATGTCATTCCAAACCCATAAGACCTTCAGTCATCTTTGGCACACCAATTGAGATATTTTTGATAAAGTCCGAGAGCTTTCTGACCGTCAATCGACAGCAACCCAACTGACAAGTTAAAGGCCCAGAAATGTATTATCTATGAACACCCGATAAAATAGTCCGTGTAACATCAGTGGTTCAACCGTAATGGTATGAAGAAAAAAAACCTTTATTCAACAATTTCCTCTTTTCCAGGTCAATCTCTGCACCATTCACGAGAGTACCATGATGCGATGTACTTACTACCTTTCTGGGTCTTGAACACGGTAGTTCCATTGCTGTCTAGTGGCGGAAAGCTCTTGGATAGATTTATTTATTCATTGATATAAAATAACACAATTTATGGTCGAATTGTGCAGCCCTACAAACAAGCACAGCAAACCTGAATCTTTCTTAGAGTTCTTTTGTTTTTAAATCATCATTCATTTTTATCTGTCTCTTTAAGAATGTTTTCCCATGCACAAAGCATGTGGAAAGACCCATGGAGTGCTTTGGCAAATTGTTTTTTACGTCCAAAAGACACCGTTGCTAATATTGGTGAGGCAGCTTTAAATTAGTACATATGATCTCTTGCTAGTTAGATAGAAGTATAACCCTGAAAGCAATTGAAATTGACAGGGAGGAGAAACTCAGCCTCCCTCTTGACTGGCCCAGACAGAAATGTCAACGGCTCCATTTCCTGTCTCTCTATTCATGCAGGAATGAATAAGAGTCATGTTCACAGTACAATAACATTGAAATAGAAAAAGTGGGGCAAAGTGGTACTTAGCAGAAAAGCAGTGGTCCCTGGAAATGGACAGGGTTTAGTGGCCATATTTTGCCTCTAAAAGCATTTTCACACAGATAACAATTAAATTGGAGCGAGTCGCCCAGATGCAAATCGCAAGTCTGATCACTGAACAGCACCTCACATCTCAGAAATGTTGCAGAACGAGGTATGCACTGAAATTATTCATTTTATGGGTTTGTTCAGATCACAAACTCAAAGTGTAAGCACAAGTAATAGTAATAAGCACCATTAATGATACCATTGCTAGTTGAGTCATACAATACCATTGAGAAATACATTATATTGAGTTTTTCTGGCATGACCGATCATGTTGTTGCTTTGGCTGGAATGAAGCTGATCTGAAAATCAGCAGATCCTCTATTCGACTAGCAGGAGACTTAGCGTGCACAGAACTCGCTGTAGAATTTTGAACGTTCATCATTACAAATCAGAACATAAAATGTCGAAAAAGTCAGCAGGTTCCGTCTGGGTTTCTCATTGATATTTAAACCCACTCGTTATCCATTTCTGTGGTGTCTCACATCCTCCTCCCCTTCAGCCCACTTGCTTTTCAATGATTTAAGCCGTTGGACTGCCCGGAGTATGGAGCCGGCACTGATGACGACAGCAGTGCTTTATTTATGCACAGATGAAGCTTCGTTGGCCATTAATTAGTAGAAGTAATTGGTTAGAACTACTAATGAACTGTGGATAAAATGTAAGATTTGAAGCCATCAGAAAGATTATATTACATATGCAAAAGAAGGCATTTCGAATCACTTCGGACTGAATTCGAAGCCTTGATCGTCTGGGGTTGAAAGGAGGTCGAGGATGGACGACGGTCCATCAACACTTACTGTTCTTTGTGTTTTAAATGTGGGTGAGGACGCAATGAAACACGTCCTTTTCTCTCTTTTTTGCTGCCTTTATATGTGTGCATGTGAGATCCGTGTGTGTGTGTTAGGCCTCCCCCTAAGGCTACCGCCCGCAGGCATCATTAAGCATGATTTACAGTCTCTGATTTCATCCACTTCATGTCATTTAGATCAGCGTGGTGCATGCTGAGAGGATCTGGGCTGACCGCTCACTTACTATTTGTGTGTGTTGACAGTTTAAAGCAGTGTTGAGGGTTTTGGAAATGAGGTTGTATTACTAGCACTGCTTGATCCATGTTCAAAGTCAACCTATTTGCATTTCTGGTCTTACCGCACACTATTCAGTGTACGCAGAAATACATTTTCTGAAATAAAAAGAAATTCATACTGTATGAATGCAGAAATAAAATTCCTATGAATGCGTAAATGCATAATTGAATTCCTTTTCGATTCCAATATAGTGAATTCCTCTTCCTGTTATCCCAGTTTCAGGACAAATTCTTCAATTCTAAATTATGATGGGACATTAGGAATAAAAGATATTTGAAAGGAATTAAAATGAATTGAAATTCAAAGAAAATATCACATGAGCACCCGCCTGATATCGTTCTATATCAGCATGGCTGTGATTTGGCTGTAGGTAATCAAAGCCATGCTGATATGGAGCGATATAACACAGGTACGAGTGTCCATGCCTACAATATTTATTTTGAAAACACCACTATAGAACTAGTAATGAAGGAATGTTGAGTTGCTTCATTGAAAACATATTGTATTATTGTATTAAAAGCTCACTGTTTAATGTAGAGTATTATGAGAGAGAGAGATGGACTGAGCGAGTGTGATTACCTGCATCTGATACAGCATTCATTCTTCAATTCAATCTTATATTCACATTAAAACATTAGTTTTCTATTTCCGTTAAGGAAAGTGATAGGCTCTTTGTCATACTATCCTTTCATATGTTAAGAGTGATTTACAATAAAAGCGCTGCTCAGTGCATTTGTTGGCTGCATCTTACAAGGTGTCGTTACAAGTAAAAAGTAAAAATCAACTTCCTTGTTTACAACCCTGTTTCAGTGTCTTTCAATATAAAAGTCTTACTGCTTATGGCGTTATTTCCCTCTCAAATATCGAGAGCGCATTATTGTAGCGCGAAAGTACATTCATATAATGCACATCTCTCTGCTCGTGTGCGGAATATAATGTGCAAGAATTTAAAAATTTAAAAAAATTTAAAAGAATTTTCTCTGGACTCGCTCAGAGAGTAGGCCTGCACTTAAAACTTGTTCAGTGCAATCGCGAATCTCTCCTCTTCTCTTAAAGTAAGCATGTATGTGCTTAGACTGTGTCCCGTGCGTTCGCGCATGGCCAAGTACTCTTCTCTTTGATTTCTTTCTCTTTGCTCTTGACATAAACGCTGTCAAAACGGCAACAACCAATCAGAAATAGGCTTCAATGACTGACCAATGAAAACGCGACATTGTACATGGAATCTTATTGGTTGATATTGAACTGCACATGGAACACATGGAATAAGTTCACTGAAGTTCAATCAAGACGAGCTGAGATGGATCCGCCGAATCGACGATCTCAGGGTGAGTGCTGAGTGAAATGTTTAATGATTAATGACTTGTTTCCTACACTAAGCTATCAAATTACCTTCAGAAGACTTGAGATATATTGAACAGGTTCTAGTCTGAGACACTTAAAACATGGATTAGTGAATGCAAGATGCAAACTTGTAATAAAAAATACATATAAACCAGCTGTTGTCAACAAATGAGAAGTTTTAAAAGTATAGTTCACCCAAAAATGAAACATTAATATAATGCCCATCTCTCTGCTCGTGTGCGGAATATAATGTGCAAGAATTTTAAAATTTAAAAAAATGTAAAAGAATTTTTTCTGGGCTCGCTCAGAGAGTAGGCCTGCACTCAAAACGTGTTCAGTGCAATCGCGAATCTCTCCTCTTCTCTTAAAGTAAGCACGTATGTGCTTAGACTGTGTCCCGTGCGTTCGCGCATGGCCAAGTACTCTTCTCTTTGATTTCTTTCTCTTTGCTCTTGACATAAATGCTGTCAAAACGGCAACAACCAATCAGAAATAGGCTTCAATGACTGACCAATGAAAACGCAACATCGTACATGGAATCTTATTGGTTGATATTGAACCGCACATGGAACACATGGAATAAGTTCACTGAAGTTCAATCAAGACGAGCCGAGATGGATCTGCCGAATCGACAATCTCAGGTAACCAGTTTCATTTGTTTTGATGTTTAATATGTCAAATGTATCGTCTTGATTGAACTTCAGTGAACTTATTCCATGTGTTCCATGCCAAAAGCAAAGAGAAAGAACTCGAAGAGAAGAGTACTTGACCATGCACGAACGCACGAGACACAGTCTAAGCACATATGTGCTTACTCTAAGCTAAGAGAAGAGATTCGCAATTTCACTGAACACGTTTTAAGTGCAGGCATACTCTCTGAGCGAGCCCAGAGAAAATTCTTACAAGAGCAACGTGTATCTGAGAGCGTGCGCCCAGTTCCCGCGCTCGAGGAGAGAGATTCCCGCTCGGGCACATTATATTCCGCGCGCTAGCAGAGAAATTCGCGCTCACGCATTATATAAATGTACTTTCGTGCTACAATAATGCGCTCTCGACATTTGACAGGGAAATAACGCCATAACTGCTGACTTGTTCATTAAAGTTTCTGCCATTTAATGGCAGAACAATGTAGTACTACTTAATACTATTATTGAATTATTCTATTATTTACATAAAATAGTATTTATTGAATAATAATATATAATAAACAACAACAGCCATCTTAAAAGTTGATAAGTAATTCAGTCAGAAGTACAAAGACAGTGCTATGATACAGCATTTGAGTTGTATAAAATATAAAGAGACTTTGCTCTCAGCCAAAACTCTTTGCTCCGGAATAAATAATTGATAAATGATACCAAAGATTGCCATTTACCCAAATTTACAAACAACTACATCCCTACCTAAAAACTGTATTATTTGTAAAATTGTGGATTTGGGTGTCCACCATAATTGGGTGTGACTCTCACTGAAAAAAATACTACAAACGGTGAAACGGTTCCAACCGTAATGTCTGCAATGATTCAACATGAGATTTGATACAGAACCATGTTATTTTAGATGGATAAAATTTAATTCGAGTGGTTAATTCGACTTTTCTTTCATAAATATGTGGAAGTACACCAGATTGCTGATGTAAAACACAGGTGAATCTGACCGAATATGTGGTTTTGTTTTATCTTCCTCCTACTGCTGGAATATTTTCTGCATTTTGAGGTTTTTAGGTTGCAGTTTAAGCATCTCAATGCCTACAACATTTTCAGGCCTGAATTTGTGCACAATATCCTCTCTGCAAAGCGTACTGTGGTGTAATGCCTTGAGCGGTGTGTTGCAAACCCACTGTGGGTTCCGTTATCTCCGCTAAGCTTCGGTTCTCGTCTACATCTCTTCCCTTCTCAACTCTGTGAAACCCATGCTCGTATCCACCCATCCCGGCAACTGCACGAACCCCATTATCCTCCTGCAGCAGATTTCGGCTCCAGAGCACATAAAATCTCCAGCAGGGATCAGGGTAAACAAATAAACAGGTAAATCGGCTTTTACCCAGTCTGCCGCTGAGAGCTCCCTGCGTGCTTTGATCACATCTAACTCATAATCTCTCTTCTCTACTCCGGCTTTGATTGCAGCGTAAGTCAGACTCTTGTGCAAGAGAGATACACTTCGTTTTTAATCACGCGTCTGGAGAAGGCCTTGCGCTCGTATTGGTGGAGATGAACATCAGTAAGCAGGTGGAACCCGCCTCCGTGATCATGGAAAAACTAGGCACCACTCTGTGAAACCCTCGGGAGAGAGATGAATCATATCAGCACTGGTGTGTTTTAAAGGTGCTGACCGCTCGTCTGCCACAAACCGCCCTCAGCGAGAGAGTGTGTGAGATGAACGCAGAGAGAATGATTAGCCTGCTGCTCACATTGAGGAGAGAAGGGCATCGGGGAGGAAAATAGAAAGGCGCGTTACTTTTTCAGGCATTATAAAGCTACAGTTGTCAGAAAATTAACACTGTGTTCTAAGACATAGGCTATGCAAATGTTTGTTGCACAATCATTGTGTTATGAAATCTGTTAGCGAATGATAACGTGATTCATTATTAGTAGGGTTCCCACAAGGGGTGCTATAACTGGCATTACTGTAAACTACCTCTATGGGCAATGTTGTCATTCAGGTTATTTAGTTTAGAGCAACAGTTTGAAAAGAATCTCAGATTCAAAGATTGAAATTGAAATTGAAGTAGAAAAGATGATGATGCTTGGTTATGATAGGAAAGAAAGAAAGAAAGAAAGAAAGAAAGAAAGAAAGAAAGAAAGAAAGAAAGAAAGAAAGAAAGAAAGAAAGAAAGAAAGAAAGAAAAGGCAACGTGTCTCATTTCATATATGTATATATATATATATATATATATATATATATATATATATATATATTCTCTATAAAATTGCATATAAAGTATATATGAAAAATTCTTCAAAGAGTAATAAAATTGACAAAACACAACAAAACCAATGAGACTTTAACTGAAATTAAAATCAAATTGGAAAATATAAAATAAAGATGAATTCAAAATATTATTTAAAACTGCAATAGTATCCGAATAATAATAAAATGTAAATTTTTAAAGTTGGTTGTTAGAAAGTAAACCTAAAATGTTTTAAAATGAATTTTATATTGCTGTAATTTTTTAAAGAGATGGATGGATGGATGATTCATATTCAATAAATTTGTTAGTTTGTGGAACAGGGTAAAAGAACATGTACAGTAATTTACCAGAATGCATTGCCTGTGTTATATTTATTTGAATTGCAAATCAGTAGTTTTGTTTGACAAGTAAGTTTATCTTTTTAAAGAATCTTTAGATATCTTACTGGAAAGCAGGTAAACAATGATCATTAAAACCCAATTAAGAAGTCATGTTTGCAGTGTAGCAAATAGTAACATATCTGGTTTAATTGTGCAAGACACTTTATCGCCCCCTTGAGTACTGGAGGTTATTACAGCCATAGTAACGAAAAATGCTGTGTAAAACAGGCAGTGCGAGCCAGAGAACAGAGAACTCCTCCGCTCTGCAGGAGGTTATGATGGGATCATATGGTCTTCTCTGTGTCTGCTGTCTCAGCACACATGCTGCTTTGGGCGACCCCATGCTGGCTCACACGCTCACAACTGCAGCCCTCCTGCTTCCGGAGAGCCTTGCAGCAGCCGGGCTCCAGTTTTGTCACTCTTTGTCTTCGGTCATCACCCCAAAGACACCAGCTCGAAGATTTCTCCTTCAAATACCAGAGAAAATAAGCAAAAAGAAGAGCAGCCTCTAGCCAGGAAGTGTTAACGATGTTTGACAAGCAGACACAGTCCCACATGTGCGCAGCTGTGCGCTCATGAGCCAAACACACACACAATACACACTATGTCCCACATCCCCTTCACCTGCAGCTCTGCTAGTCACACACGGCTCTCACTGGAGCTGCCATCATGACTCCTGACTGCCAGAACCATGAGAATGAGAGATGAAGGCACAGGAGACTAAAAGAGACAGATGAGAGGGGATGGAATAAATGAAGAAAGGAGAAATTCTCACATTGTTTTATTTTGTAGTCTATTTAAAAGTTTAGTCATGGAATCTTTAACTTTTTCCAGGCTCTCTTTATTCTTTAGAATAAAATTGGCACATTTTCTGCTTGACCTTAAAGGGGTCTTTCTTTAACCTGTGGCCTTTTTATTTAGAATGTGAGTAAATTTTATTATTATTATTATTATTATTATTATTATTATTATTATTATTATTATGTTTTTCTTTTTTTCAAAATTGGTAGTATTTTTTTATTATTATTGTTATTTCATGACATTTTCCACCCTCACTCTGACCCTTAGAATAATATGTTCATATTTTGCTGCTTTGCCGTTCACATTTAAAAACAACAGTTTGCTTTGCTATTTTTGGAATTTGCTTTTAGTATGTGCTCTTTTTGGAGTTTTGAGGGTTTTTACAATATAGCAATATAAGACTGCATTTACCAAAATAAATAATTAAAATAAAAATCAGAATAACTGTTTTTTACTTGAATGTTTTGTAAAATGTTATTTATTCTCAATAAATAAGAATAATATTCTTATATTCTCAATTTTCTCAATTTATGTGCTCAAAGCTGAATTTTCAGCATCATTTCTCTAGTCTTCAGTGTCACATGATCCTTCAGAAATCATTCTAATATGCTAATTTAGTAACATTTAGTATATTTTTTATTGTCAAAAACCAGTGTTAAAAACAGTTGTGCTTCTTAATATTTGTGTGGAAACCATAGTTATTATTTCTTCAGAATTATTTTTTCAATAAAATGTTCAAAACAGCATTTGAAACTCAATTTAATGATTTCTGATCAGTGTTGGGAAGGTTACTTTGGAAATGTAATAGGTTACAGATTACAAGTTACCCTGTTTAAAATGTAATAGTAGTGTAACTTTTTCAATTACTTTATTAAAGTAATGTAACTAATTACTTTTGAGTACTTTTTGATTACTTTTCTAAATTTGTGAAAATTAAAGAATAATAAATAAAAGCATATACATCAACTTAAATACAGTTATCTAGTAAGCATGTGACGTATCCTGTGTACTAAACTCCTGAAACATTGGTGTTTTTTTGAAACTGCTGTCTCTGTATATGATGATAGTTTTCTCAAAATAAGTAAAATGCAAATGAAGTGACACAGAGCAGTTCTAGAAATTATGTTTATGTGCTCGTGTACTCCTATATTGAGGCGGCAGAGGTTGAAAACACTGCGAGCTTCAGTAGGCCTATGTGTAGTAAATGAAACCATGTCTTTGGCATTAATTTACAGGAGGGGCGGACTGGGAAAAAAATTCAGACTGGAAAATTCAAACTCATACAAACAAATTCATGGACAAAACTATATTTTGTGTGGACCTGACATAAAAAAGGTTTAAATTTTTAATTTGGGGACATGCAAAATAATTAAAAGTTCTCTCCTGAACTGCACCTTCACTTCCATTTTTCTCTTCAGTCTCTTTATTTTGCCCTGTTATCCATCTCTCTCATGACTTTAATACTCAAGATTGAACAAAACTGTACTTTACAATACAATACTCTACAATACTACAATATCTTTATAGAAAAATCCTAATACTGTACACGAGTCATGTTTTTCCCTTACAAAAAATTACCATGCTTTTATTAGCCTATATAAAAGTAAAATAACCTTTTTTTTTTTTTTTTTTGCAAATGGATTTGTATTTATTTTTAAATAAATACATTTGTAAAATAATTTTACATTTTTGGTTATCACAGTTAAACAATAGTAACCATTTTCTCTGGATTTATAGTTAAATATTAAAATGTTAATTTTCGTAAGGGTTGTGTTGTTGTCTGTCGTAGCTCCCCCTAAACCTATAAAAAAAATCGGAATTTTTTTTCAGCTAAATTACTACTGTAACATTACAACAGATAATAATGATGTCCTTTATATAGTATTTTGAGTGATGACTGATGAGCAACGTGCTGCTGCTTGAATAAATAAATAAAAAACAAAGACAAAAAAGCATCTTTACAAATGAAACTGACCTGAAACCCTGAACAGTAGTTCTGCTTCTCTGCTCCAGCAGTCCACTCTATTCTATTTTATTCTATTCTATTCTATTCTATTCTATTCTATTCTATTCTATTCTATTCTCTCTCTCTCTCTCTCTCTCTCTCGCATTGATTACTCTGATCCAAACCGTTTGTCGGAGGCGCGGATAGCGCGCGAGTCATGACTAACAATTCACGATTTATTAGAGATTTAATTATCAAATGGCGGATTCGCAAATGATCGCTTTAGTACATTTGGCCAGAGGTGGAAAGAGTACAAAAATATTCTACTCAAGTAAAAGTACCATTACATTAATGAAATTTTACTTAAGTACAAGTAAAAGTACCAGTCTAAAAATCTAATCAAGTAAAAGTAAAAAGTAGCTCATTTAAAATTTACTCAGAGTAAAAATTACTTAGTTACATTTTAACAGTGGGAGGGAGTCAAAAATGGGACAGGCCAAGGTTGTCAAACTCAGTTCCTGGAGGGCCACAGTCCTGCACAGTTTAGATATAACCCTAATTAAACACACCTGATCCAGCTAATCTAATAATTTAGGTTTATTTGAAAACTACATGATATGTGTGCTGGAGCAGGGTTAGAACTAAACTCTGCAGGGCTACGGCCCTCCAGGAACTGAGTTTGACACCCCTGGGATAGGTCTATTAATCTCAAACTATTGTAGTTGTTTTTAATTAAAGGAATCAGTTATTTAGAATAATAATACATTTGGGCTGTTGCCAGGGAAATCAGTATCAACAAACTAATTTTTAATGCAGAGGAAATGCAGAAGATTAATTGGAAGTGGCATTTAGATGTATCACACTGTGTAGTGCTGGACAAGAATGCATTTAACCTGCAGTTACAAATGCATGAATAATGTTTTGATATACAAGACATAAAATGTTGAATACTCATTTGAAATAATAAGAAATTAATTATTTAAAAAAATCAAAAGATAGCCTACTTTAAATGTGAAATTAAAATGGCCAGTATGTGTCAGCAAGTCACTGTTAATAAGTGAGTCATTGCGATTGAACCGAATCATTTAAACGTTTGATTAATTCAGAAACGAAACACTGTCACGTTGCTCAGAGACGCAAAACTGTGCTTTGGTGGCTGTGTTTGGAATTATTTTCTGTTGTAGAAATAGAGCTAAAAAAGGCAATATGGTGTCTAAAACGCAAGTCTCTTAATTAACTTGTTTACTGAACTGTATGTATATATTCATGATGATTTTTGGAGGAAAAGATGGCATTCTTTGTGTGATTTTGATTTAATATATGAAATTATATAAATATTTGAATTTTCTGCCCCTATATCTTCAATTTTGTGATCATTCTAAATGCATTTTAGGAGACTGAATCACACAGTGAAAGAACGCACTATAAATGCGCGCGCACATCATTAAAACAAAAATAGCACACTCCTCACCACTGTCTTTTTGGCTAATTTGTGCAAAACCTCTTGCTAAAATGTCAAAGCTTCATTTTAACCACCAATGCAACGATGCAATTATTTAGCTTACCTCTTCTTGCGAAGGGTTGATGTCTTGTCGAGATTTTATAAGCTGCTAGTTTGGTCTTCCTAGGCAAGTACAGCATACACAGCATAATAGAGCATACATATGGCCAGGGGTTCACTTCATTTCCTTCGAGTTCAACTTCAGAATATGACGCGGTTTCGTTTTCAGCGGTGTCTGCACCACTAACGCCTGTTTTGTCCGTCTGCATCTTTCTTATGATTTTAGCGTCAGTTTGCCCTCCTGCCCATTATTTACTGCCGTAGTTTCCAGGGAGCGATTTATTTTTTTTATTTTAATTTTTTTTTACTCAGTAATTAATGTGTTTTCAAAATGTAGCGAAGTACAATACTTCAATCAAAATATACTTAAGTAAAAGTAAAATTACAAATTTAAAAAATTACTTTAAAAAGTATTAGTACACAAAAAAGCTACTCAATTACAGTAACGCGAGTAAATGTAATTCGTTACTTTCCACCTCTGCATTTGGCAGGCTATTATACAATAATGATATTAAATAGTGGGGCAAAATCGGCTGCCAGGCCACCGGGAATTGTCCCGGTTCTCCCGGTGTCCAGTCCGCGCCTGATCTCCACAGACACGCAGAATGTGCAAGTCATATTTTGCATTTTTGGGGCTTTATATTTACAGACACTAGTCCATGTCATGTTTTGATTCAAGTGTACTGACCTACTTTTGATATAGTCATCCAAAATGTGGCATATTCCGTCCGCGTTAGGCATTCCGTTTTTATGACTGGATTCTACGAACCAGACTGTGTTTCCGCATCCCGGAAATTATTAGGGCGGTATGTCTCAGAATAGTCAGTGCAATTTGGGAAAGAAATCAGTTAAATCTGTATGTGGATGTGTGTAAATATTCAAATGTAATCCCCTTTGTAATCGTAAAAAATTTCATAAGTTACTGTAATTTAATTACTAATTTTTTCTTAGTAACTGTAACTAATTACAGTTACAATAATTTTGTAATTAAATTACGTAACGGCGTTACATGTAACTAGTTACTCCCCAACACTGTTTCTGATCAATTTAATGCATCCATTCTGAGTAAAATAATTGTTGTTGCAGTGTTGCCTACATAGTACCTCAGATTCATCTAGCTCCCGTTTCCCATGATATGAGGTAGAAGAAGAAATTTAGTGAGGAGATGAATCCGATGAATTAGAGGCTTTAGTGAGCAGGAGCTGAGAGGGCGACTCTGCAGGTTTGAGGGGAGAAGATGAGCTCTCTCATTCTGTTCACGTCCGGCACATTTCATGCCCTCTGCAAAGCTGTTCGTCTCGGCCCACTCCACCCTGCACACGCAGAGTTATGTACCGTACACCATATGCTTCACATCCATCAGCACAGCCAGCTGCAGGAGGGAGGGGGAGCACTGCCGAGCCCATGGGATACCCAACCTATGGGCATGTACTTAAACATATGGGCTGGAGGGAGTTTGATTGTGACTTGTGATGTTTTCATTGTTTCTCTTTTTCCTCATGTCGTTTCTGACCTCTGTTTACTGCTCTAGTATTCAGTTTAAAATAGTACTAACCTAAAAAAAAAAAAAAAACCTTTAGGATTTACATGAATACAATTTCCCCTTAGACATGCCTAGTAAAGTTACAAATAATTGCAAATGAAGTGCAATTAACATATCTTAAATGGGAAATTTTCAAGTAAAAACAGTATTTTCTTGCAAAACGATCACCAATAATCTGTTTCATTTACAACATTGTACACTCAACTGTACTTGCATTGTTTTGCTCATTAGATTAATGCACTCAGCTTGTGTGTGTGTGTGTGTGTGTGTGTGTGTGTGTGTGTGTCTGTGTGTGTGTGTATATATATATATATATATATATATATATATATATATATATATACAGTACAGACCAAAAGTTTGGACACCCCTTCTCATTCAAAGAGTTTTCTTTATTTTCATGACTATGAAAATTGTAGAGTCACACTGAAGGCATCAAGGGCTATTTGACCAAGAAGGAGAGTGATGGGGTGCTGCGCCAGATGACCTGGCCTCCACAGTCACCGGACCTGAACCCAATCGAGATGGTTTAGGGGTGAGCTGGACCGCAGACAGAAGGCAAAAGGGCCAACAAGTGCTAAGCATCTCTCGGGGAACTCCTTCAAGACTGTTGGAAGACCATTTCAGGTGACTACCTCTTGAAGCTCATCAAGAGAATGCCAAGAGTGTGCAAAGCAGTAATCAAAGCAAAAGGTGGCTACTTTGAAGAACCTAGAATATGACATATTTTCAGTTGTTTCACACTTTTTTGTTATGTATATTATTCCATATATAATTCCAAATGTGTTAATTCATAGTTTTGATGCCTTCAGTGTGAATCTACAGTTTTCATAGTCATGAAAATAAAGAAATATCTTTGAATGAGAAGGTGTGTCCAAACTTTTCGTCTGTACTGTATATATATATATATATATATATATATATATATATATATATATATATATATATATATATATATATATATATATATCTGTGTGTGTGTGTGTATATGTATTTCAGTAGCATGAAAATACGTATTGGTATATTAGGGTTTAAATTAAATATATTTTACATTTAAAAATATATATCATTGAGGTTCACATTTTACAACACATATTTAGCATGTACTTTAAAAATATTTTGGGCAACAACAATTTTTTTTTTTTTTTGCTGTATGGGTGTATTTTATTTTTAAGTTGCAATATGGATAAGGCCTTTATATTTTCTCACCTAAATCAGAATGTAAAGCTTACTTTTTAACTAAAGGCACTAGTCCGAAAACAAGCAGTAATTGCCAATGCTGATTTTTTTTGCAGTCATGTTTTAAAGGGGATGCATTTTTAATTGTACAAACCCTATTTGGAAGCTGAAAACATGCTTTATGGCTGTTGCTAGGATTAAGCAATATCAGACGCTTATGAAGGGGATGCTGGGATAGAGATTCAGTGTTTGGCTGCCCCCTGCAGTGAACAGGAATCATTGCACAAGGGCAGAATGAGTTTGACCTGAGAATCAGGAAATATACAGTGAGCCTGAAGTACAATGGAGTGCAAGAAGCGTGTTTCTGCGATGACCAGTCCTGGTCCAGTCCCTCTTCAACTTTCTTTCAGTCTCGGCCTCTCTTCTGTCTCTCTCACTCTTTACATCTGTTGTATCCCAATCAAAGTTTGGCAGTAGCGAAAAAGCTTGAGGCTTGGCAGCTGTAGAGCTCATGTCAAACTTTATGTAGCTTGAAAGTGCTTTTCAAAGACTTAGATTTCTTAGCTGTTTCATTCTGCCGCAATATCTCTTCAGGACGTGACGAACCCAGCAGCATGTGGCAACATTCAGAGATTTGTGTTATTGCGTACAAAGCCGTCGCATCATTCTTTCCTTCTTTAGGGTCATGCTTATGCGTAACATCCACGTTTCTCATCCGAAGCCACACACGATATTGCACAAACACAGATAGAATCGTGTTGAAATAATGTTTGGCTTTCTTCCGAGGCTTGTTTGTGGCTCTGGGGGAGGGGGATGTGCTCGTCCTTATTGTTCCTCTCCGGAGACGAGCAACTTCTGTCATCCTCAGCGGCAACGTCTGCATCACTCTATCGATCAGCTCCATGAATCGGAGGGCAGAGAGCGAAAAAAAGACAAAAAGACAAGCTGAGGGATATAGAATGCCTGTAAAAAAAGAGAGAGGAGCGGGGATGCTGGGAATTGTTTGTCTTGTTCAGAGATGTTAGGCTGAATGAACTCGACTGTCGGTCGTCCTTGATTTACGCGCGCTGTGGATAGACGACGTGTCTCCAAACACAGCAGGCTGTTATCGCTAAAGCAGCCTTTAATTTCCAGCAGCTCACAGTATGATAAAGAAAAGTCATACGCGTATGTTCAAAATGATTAACCTGTACATGACGTTTATGAACTTGGCCTGTTCTCAAAGCTATTGACTGGATGCTTTTTTTCTGTTGGAAACACCTGTGCCTTGCACAGTAGAAAAGGTGCAATTCACTATGCAAATATGCAGAGGACGTCATCGTTGTCAATTAGCATTCAAGGTCAGCAACAATGCAATAGAATGGAACAGAATGCAGGTGTAATGCTTTGTCTTTTAACATGACATTCATTAAAGAAAGTGGTGTTTATGGCCAAATATGACTCAAACATTAGTTTTAGGTTGGAAAAATTGTATAATTTGTTCAGGGAAATTTATTTTATTAAATGATGATTATAATTATATTATATTAATTATGAAAATATAATCATTTATCACAAAATGTTTAAAAGCATTGATGAATATATCTTAATCAAATACAGTATATAAAAAGGCAAATTTAACCAATTTATAATTTGATTTGAAAGACTCATATGCTTACAAAGAATGCATTTATTTGATCAAAAATATAGTAAAAACTAATAATATTATTAAAATTTAAACTAATTGTTTTCTATTTGAGTATTTTATTTAAATATAATTTATTCCTGTGGCGCAAAGCTTAATTTTCAGCATCATTACTCAAGTCTTCAGTGTCACATGATCCTTCAGAAATCGTTCTAATATGATGATTCGCTGCTCAAGGAACATTTCTTATTATTATTAATGTTGAAAACTGCTTAATATTTTTGGAAACTGATACAGTTTTTCATTACTTTTCAAAGAATAGAAAGAACAGCATTTAGATAGAAAATAAAAATTCAAATAGGATTGAAAATAAATTGTAATCAAATTTTTAATTTCATCTTTAAATAAATAAAGTACTCTCCCCAAACTTTTAAACAGTAATGTAATTTTATTAGCTATCAAGAAGGAAAGTCTGTGCAGTGCAGCCTTCCAAACACTTTTTGGCACATCCTAAAATTCGGCTCCGCTCCACCTGTGTGCGCAACCGCGGCCACAAAGAAAGCCGGAAGAACCGAGAATGAAAAAAACAAAATAATATAAACTACAGCAGTTATGGTCTATATGTTTCAATTTAATGTGCTTGTAATGATAAATTATTTTAGTTACGCTGCCCAAGGAGGACTTGAGCAGTGTTGTGGTGGCCAGGACATTAGTAAGACTGCTGCCGTCAGAGGAGGCTGTGGCCATTAGTCAATAAATTAAAGAGTAATTACAATGGTTTCTGCTTCTGTGACTCTATCTGTGAGACCTCACACAGGTGGAATAGAAATGTGTTCAGAGACCAGAGAGAGAGAGAGATGTTTCTGAATCTAGCTTCAATAGATGAGAGCAGAGAAAGTTGGCCAGAAAGTTCCTTTCTCCTCCTCTCCTTAACTCATTAAGATCCTGATGAAAGGATGAAATGTTCTCTGTGAGTCTTTTAGCTTCAAGGAATCACCTTCACACTTGCATATACTACAGGAATCTTAAAAGACCAGTAGAAAAAACAGCTTGTTTTCTAAGGTTCCGAAAATTACGAATATGTCAAGTTAAAGACCCAAAACTTTTATTTACCCATTGTCGTATTGTTATGATAGATATGACAGCATAACTGTTTTATTACTAATAATAAATGTTTCTTAAACAGCAACAGAATAGGATCAGGCGACACTGAAGGCTGGAGTAATGATGCTGAAAATTCAGCTTTGCATCAAATTACATTTTAAAATATATTCAAATAGAAAACAGTTCCAAAAAAAAAATATATATATATATATATTACTGTTTATAATTTAATTTTGATCAAATAAATGCAGTCTTTTAGTCATTTTAAAATCTTATCAACCCCCAGACTTCAAAATGCTACCTGATCTCGTGATGAAAACATACCTGTGGGAACATTTTTGTAAGGCGCAAAATATGTAGCACCTTACGTTATAATGTTATACGTTTCATGACATATTCGAAGTGAAATGTCCACTGAGTGGTGCTAAAAGAGTGTTAGTTTTTTTTTCGTCCGGAACATACAGTATGTTCATGTCACGTTGATTTTGTACGTTGCCACAGTTCTGACTTGAAATGTTCATTGAGTGACGCTATAACTCTAAAGGTCTGTGACGTTTTCAATTAACATACCATCTGCACTACACCTAAACCTACTCGATAGTATGAAAAAGAAAAAAGAAATGGGCATAAAAATGCAATCACAAGCATGCCGTTTTAGCTTGCTTTTCAAGCTTTCATCTCATTCATCGTGAATCATGTTTTTTTTTTATGAGATTCGTAGCCACGGATTCCGCGTCCTAAGTCCAATTCCTTAACTGAGCCACCAAGCAAGCTTGTTACATACCGAAAGTGAAACATATGGCGCTGTTATCAAACTGCAGCGATATGAACGTATGGCTATTCTTTTTTTATGTCTTGCGAAAAAGTTCCCATAGGTACGTTTTCATCATGAGATCAGGTAGTCTAAATGTCTACTATAGTATATCCATATGTAAGGTCTATAAATTCAATGAATATAAGGGAATCTATTATTCCTGGCCCATACTGAACTTTTGTCTCACAGTAGGACACAAGCGCTTACCTTCCCATCCAATAAAAGTCTCAACATGGCTATACCTGAATCCACTCACCTGCAGCGGCAGCAGAGATAATCCCATCCGCAGGTAAAAGCACACTTGCATTAGACAAATCCCCAGGTATTCTCACCGGAGCCAAACCAAGAGATGCCCGGGGTTGTTCTGTGTGCACTCAGTGCCTAATAATATATGACACCCCTACTGCTCCGCTTTATAATACTCAATCATAGAGCGCAAACATATTCCACTGACAAGTGTGAACAAGAGTTAGTGCATACTGAGAATAAGCAATCACATCTGAAATCTGCAATGGCAGAGTGAGAAACTGAGAAAGGGGGCAAGATGTCAGTTAACTAACACTATGAGTGTAAAGCTAATTAAATTATCTTAATTTGTTAGTTTTCTAATAGTTTGGTGTTTGACTACATTATGTATATGTTTATAGACTTTTTTCTAGAGTTGGAATTCATTTATTCATTTATTTAAAATAGTACATAAAGCATTTATTCCGCAATAAATATTTTGCCTTGCTAATACCGGGTTGGACCCCCTTTTACCTAAGTGAACTCATTCTCATGTTCAAGAAACCAGTCTGAGATGATTTGAGCTTTGTGACATGTTGCATTATACTGCTGGAAGTAGCCATCAGAAGATGGGTGCACTGTAGTCATAAAGAGATGGACATGGTCAGTAACAATACTCAGGTATGCTGTGGTGTTTAAACGATGATCATTTGGTACTAAGAGGCCCAAAGTGTGTCAAGAAAATATCCCCCAAACCGTTATCCACCACAACCAGCCTGAACCATTGAGACAAGGCAGGATGGATCCATAATTTCATGTTCTTTAAGCCAAATTCTGACCCTATCATCTAAATGTTGCAGCAGAAATCAAGACTCATCAGACCAGTCAACGTTTTTCCAATCTTCTATTGTCTAGTTTTGGTGAGCCTGTGTGAATTGTAGCCTCTGTTTCCTGTTCTTAGCTGACAGGAGCAGCACCCGATGTGGTCTTCTGCTGCTGTAGCTCATCTGCTTCAGGGTTCGATGTGTTGTGCATTCAGAGATGGTATTCTGCATACCTTGGTAGTAACGAGTGGTTATTTGAGTTACTGTTGCCTTTCTCTATCATCTCTAACCAGTCTGCCCATTCTCCTCTGACCTCTGACATCAATAAGGCATTTTTGTCCACACAACTGCCACTATCTGGATAATTTCTCTTTTTCAGACCATTCTCTGTAAACCCTAGAGATGGTTGTGTGTGAAAATCCCAGTAGGGGATTTCTCATGTCCTTCAGTTTCACTCTCCATCTCATAAACAGAGCGGTAAAGACACACACAAACATACTGTGGTCACTTCCTTATTCTGCTCATCATCTAGCCATGCTAATGCATTTATTTGAAGCATTTTCACTCATGCAGCCACACACACCCCTCGAACGCACAACCACCCACGCTCCCACGAGACTCTACTGGAGTGAACAACTTTCTCTCAAGGGCAAATGCAGAAGTTTAGCAGAGCTAGACAGTGGCAGCATCAATACTGAACAGTGCAGGTGTGTGTGGGGCTCCACTAGGTATGTGAGATGCAAGCTGTAAGTTTCTGACAGCAGAAGAACTCTCCAGAATCTGCCTCCTTCTCCATGGGATTCCCTATTATCGCCAGAGACACAAATAGCCTTTGAATTGTGGGTAACAGGTGTCCGGAAGTCACAAACAAATTATGTGTACGTCTAGAGGAGAGCCGCACAGAGCACAATGTTTGTTTGGACAAAGCCAGCTGTCTCGCAACCTTTTTTGCGACTTTCATCAACAGCTGCCTCATCTTCACTAATGAGGTGTAATCTTAATAGTGTGACACCCCCTATGAGACGGGCACCGTGCCATTCTGACGGGCTGACATGGGTGGAAGGTGTCACTGGCTTAACGAGGGGCGTAAATCTGACACCGCGGGACCAAAAAAGGTGCTTTATCGGCCCGTGGCGAGACACACACTCTTTTATAGAAGAGGAGCCGAGAGACAAAGAGAAGGAAAGTTTAACTACTGCCTGCAGTGAAAGAGCCTCTTGTGTTTGGGCCCGCGGCTCACCCAGCTGCGGGGCCGTGACAGCTGTAAATGCAATGAGACACCTGTGGTGCCCACCTGCATGCAAATTCAGCCTTGATTTACGGCGTGTAGATACGATAAGTTATGGTTCTGGTAGTAGCGTGAAAGTTACGTCTCAGACAGTTGCAGGTGAGTGAATCCCACCCATGGAGCACCAGCGTCTGACCAAACCATTACTGCACAGATTCCCGGAGTATAACCCACAGTCCTTAAAATCAAAATCAGTTTATTAATAGAAATTATTTTTTCACAAATACATTTTTTTATAACATTTTATAGAATTATGTCATTTATTATTGGTTAATATTTATAATTTTTTATTTTTAAAATGTATTTTTAATATTTATTAAAAACAATATTAATCTTGGCAGGTAATTCACAGCACAAACATATAATTGTGTACAAGGTTATAGATTAAAATCCAATATAGAGTTTTTTTTTTTTTTTTTTTGTAATGCAGTTATTTGCAAGTAAATTATATATACGAGGAGAACAACACTACTATTCAAGTGTTTGGGTTAATTAAGATTTTTTTTTAAGTCTCTTGTGCTGTCCAATGTTGCATTGTTTTTATACAAAATACAGTAAAGAAGAAAAATTTATTATTATTAATTTTGAAATTACTGAAAGTGCTGCTTAATATTTTTATGGAAACTGTGGTCTTTTTTAAAGCAAAAGTCTTTACAGTGGTTGTGAATTCATTAAATTCTTGCTGAATAATTTTTATTTATTTTCATGTTATTATTTTTTATATTTAAATTGTATATATATATATATATATATATATATATATATATATAAATAGAAAGATATGGGCAAGTTAACGTTAACACATTAATTGATTAATCCGACAAATTATTTTATCGTGCCTTAACGAAGTTTTTTATTATTATGAAAGTCCGTTGCTCGCTGGCTCTTAATACACATACAGACAAATCATGGGTCACAGGAGGAGATGCTTCCGATCAAATTATTTGGCTAAGCATCACCATTCCCAAACCACTGTCCATTGTTATTTAAAGCAGAAAAGAATGCGACGAGCTCATAATCATGACATTATAAGTTGGAAATAGGAGGTTTCCGACAGCAGAGAAGCGCTCTCACTCAACACCGTGGAGTGAATCATTTTGTTAACTTTGTGGTTTATTAATTTGAGTCGTATTAGACGCGGTAACACACATTCCTCTCACAATATATTGCTTTACAGATTTATCAGTGGGTCCCGCGATCGTGCAGGTCGAGTCTGTTTAATGTTATGATCAAGGCTCTGGACTCTGAACATAACTTGTCTTTCTATAACAAACTATAAAATATTTCTATAAAAACGTTAATGTCCTGGCAATGACAAATATCTCGTTTCATATTTAATTTAATTACATTAATGTTATAAGTTGAGATTTAGGGTACAATAAATATTTTAACTGTTTTACTGTGTAAAAGGAACACTGCTGTAAAAAGCACCTTACTGTGTGTGTTTGCAAACCATATAGTCATAAAGCAGTAGGCCCACTTTTAAATGAAAAAGTGCACAATACACTAATTTTGAACGCATTATTAGTTTTGTGCATAACAATGTGATTAATTGCGATTAATCACATACAATAATGTGATTAATCATGATTTAAAACAATTTAATCATTGCCCAGCACTAATATGTATACAGTACAGACCAAAAGTTTGGACGCACCTTCTCATTCAAAGAGTTTTCATGACTATGAAAATTGTAGACTCACACTAAAGGCATCAAAACTATAAATTAACACATGTTGAATTATATATGGAATTATATACATAACAAAAAAGTGTGAAACAACTGAAAATATGTAATATTCTAGGTTTTTCAAAGTAGCCACCTTTTGCTTTGATACTGCTTTACACACTCTTGGCATTCTCTTGATGAGCTTCAAGAGGTAGTCACCTGAAATGGTCTTCCAACCGTCTTGAAGGAGTTCCCCGAGAGATGCTTAGCACTTGTTGGCCCTTTTGCCTTCTGTCTGCGGTCCAGCTCACCCCTAAACCATCTCGATTGGGTTCAGGTCCGGTGACTGTGGAGGCCAGGTCATCTGGCGCAGCACCCCATCACTCTCCTTCTTGGTCAAATAGCCCTTGATGCCTTCAGTGTGACTCTACAATTTTCATAGTCATGAAAATAAAGAAAACTCTTTGAATGAGAAGGTGTGTCCAAACTTTTGGTCTGTACTGTATATATATATATATATATATACATATACATACTGACCCCAAACATTTGAATAGTAGGGTATATTTTATGTTTGTCAAATAATCAGCACTGTTTTTGGCCTTATTGAAAAAGAAATTATAATTTCTTTCATATATTTATACAAACACAAGCCTATTTCGATAATGTCTGTTTTAGTTAAATCTCACCTCTAAACTACTCATAACAATGCTTTTTATGTCCATTTCTTTTTGTTTAAGTGGACTTTCTTGACTAGAATAAGCATCTAGAAGAGACGTCAGAAGTCTGGTTATGTGAGAATATAGGTGATTTTTAAGGGGGTTGAGGAGACAAAGAGGCTCTCTGAAAGTGGCCTCCCGCCGACTGGGGAGATGAATCCAGGAAATGGGGGTCACAAGCATGTGAACCATGAGTGACTGCTGGCTGATGCAGCGGTCATTGATATGCACGTCTCTGCTGGTATTTGTGGTGAGGGTTTGGAATGAGGCGAGAGCAGATGATCCAGCCCTCGACTGATGCAGTATTTATAAGTCAGAGCCTCCCCAAATGAGCATTTGGACAAAGAGGAAGCACTCGCTCTCTCTTTTTCTCTCTCTTCCACTGTGAGCGCTATTTATCTTGCTGGTCTCTGATAAATGGTGGATGGGTATGCTGCTCATTCATTGGTGTAGCTCTCGTTGTCTCGCTGTGTCAGCCTTTTCTACTGCTCCACCACAGCGCTCTCTAAACTATTCATGAAGTGCTCGTCAAACACCGTTAAATCTAGATCAACCCTTAAGGAAAAGGTTTGTGTGTTGACAGCTGCGGCAAATTTCGGATGCCAGGTTTCCAGTGCTAAATTGTGAATGTCTATCAGTTTGCCTGAGGAGAAGATGCAGTGATGTCCAGAGTTTTGCTTGACAGCTGGTTGTAGCATATGAGAAATATGTATCAATGTTGTATCGGAGGGATTTGTTTTGGGATAGAAGAGATTCGTTTGGATGTGCTCCGTCTTAGAGACACACGTCACCCTAAAGCTCCTGTTTATCCTCGTCAGCTGTTCATCTGATGGTCCCGTTTCACAGACGCACACTGATTTTGCCCAGTCAATTCTGAGTATGCAAACACACTCACAATCAGATCCTATCATTTCTAGAGAACTTTCTTTTTTCTTATGTAGTTTTGTGCATGTTTATGGAGTGTCATACAACCCACCAATGTTTCTACCAGTTCACTGACATATTATAAATTGTAAAAGCAATTAAATTACTAAATAATAATAGAAAGTAAAATCTGGTATAAAAACTGTGTGTGTGTGTGTGTGTGTATTGTTGACTGTACAGTATTGGTCAATGGGCTGCAGTGATAGAACAGTACTCCCTCCAACATGTCTCCACATGACTGAATAAGAGCTGATCCATTCCCATGTATTGATAGGAATAATATGAGACACAAGAAAGACTAAATCCACAACGCACACCCTCCTCTCTCTCTCTCTCTCTTTCTCTTTCTCGCTCTGATTTTCTATTTATTTTGCCCTCTCTCACTGGAGAACCATGAGTGTCAAGAGGATGGACAGAAAGAATATTAAAAGAGTATTATGAAGAAGAGTGGAAAGTACATACAGTGGCCCCAAAAGTATTCAGACACTTAAACATGTCTGAATGTCATTGCTTTAGATTTCTCCAGGTATTATAAGTCTCCATTCTTAAATATAATGCCCATTTTCGCAATTCAATAATGAACAAAATGAAACCCCATCCTATTTTATTCCCCTCGTTGAATAGCTTTCACTAAAATGTGTAACATTACAGAAGTAAAATGGCCTGTGGCTGTGAATGCTGTTTTGTGTTGACTTTAAGTGTCTGAATCCATTTTGAGGCTTCTGTACAATCTGCATGTCACAACACAGATATATTGGGACGCAGCCACCAAGAGAGAGAGCGAGTTGAGAGGGATAAAACCAAAAAATAAAAATAAATATCCAACGTCTCTCATATCATTTCAAAAGATGAATCTAATCTCACTGCAATCAGCTCCCTTGCTCTACAGCCTGTCTCTCGCATGATCGTCAGCAGCAGTCTCTCGGCACGCTCCCATCGCCTCCCCACAGGCCACGGGCGCTTCGCTTTGCGGTTATTAACCTGAACAGTGGGCGCATCTGAGTCTAGGTTAATAAGCTGCTGTCTTCACCTCACTCTTTGTCGGGAGAACAATGTTGTCAAGCCTCCAGAAATTGGCAATTTACAACAGAGATGGAAATGGAAGGCAAGGTACTCTTCTGTGGAATGCTTTTTATAGCCAGGCCCACTGACGGTGCATTGCTCTCCCACAGCCTTTTAATGATGGATATGAAATTACAGAGGTGTGAGACTGAGATGAGATGGGAATGAGAATGGACAGAGACAAGACGAATGGTTTTTTAATAGGGATTAAGCAGCAGCGAGTGTACTGTTCTTTAATTAGACCGGGTTTAAAACGGGTCTGAGCCGGATAAAAAAGCTAGATATAGGTGTTGGCGCCAACTGGCAAAGACAAGTCTTGAGAAACTTCATGGTAAAGATGGCTGTTTTTACATATAATGCATTATAAATGTTGCTGATACACAGTAAGCAAGTAATTAAATAGGTGAAGTGTGTGTATGTGTGTGTGTGTGTGTGTGTGTGTGTGTGTGTGTGTGTGTGTGTGTGTGTGTGTGTGTGTGTGTGAACCTGGACCACAAAACCAGTCATATGTAGCACAGGTATATTTGTAGTATTCATCATTAGGATGAAATCATTAGGAAATTAGGTAAAGATCATGTTCCATGAAGATATTTTGTACATTGCCTACCGTAAATATATCAAAACTTCATTTTTGTTTAGTAATATGCATTGCTAAGAACTTCATTTGGACAACTTTAAAGGTGATTTTCTGAGTATTTAGAATTTTTTGCACTCTCAGATTCCAGATTTTTAAATAGTTGTTTAAAAGATTTGCCCCTTATGACTGGTTTTGTGGTCCAGGGTCATTTATATATATGCAAAAGTCTTAAAGTTTTACCAAAAACAAAAAAAAAGGTTGTAAAAGGATAGTTCACCCAAATTAGTAACCCTTGTGTCGTTCCAAACCTATAAAATCTTTGTTCATCTTCGGAACAAAAATATGTTTTTTCTGACCCTCCATAGACAGCAACACAACTTCCACATTCAAGGTCCAGAAAGGTAGAAAGGACATAGTTAAAATAGTCCATTTGACATCAGTGTTTAAAGCGTTATTTTATGAAGCTACAAGAATACTTTTTTTTGCACAAAGGAAACAAAAATAAAGACTTTATTTATAAGGTATGGTAGTTGCGTTGTTGTCTATGGAGGGTTAGAAAGCTCTCGGATTTCATCAAAAATAAAGTGATTGTAATGCCTATTTCCTATCATTTATCACAAAACTGTGATAGAAACGATAATCGAAAAAGGATTATTGTTTCAAGTGGTGTATTATATCTCTGACCCCTAACTCGGCGGTTCAGCTGGGAAGTACTTGATTGAGCTGTTTGAAGCATGTGTTGGTTTTGATTGATTTTTGAAAGCACGTCTCTCCTTGCTCCAGCACGCAGCACAAGGACACAACTCCGTCAGGACACAGAGAGGAAACTACCACTATAACAACAGAGTGGAGATCTGCTGCTCCTCAAAGATGCCGTGCTTCCTGCGCTGCCTTTTTGTAATATCCTGCGGTCTGCCGAAAATTAATTTGACTCCCTGTGGGTGTGGAGTTGGCTGAGAGATTGAGGAGGGAAGGAAGGAGGTTGAAGTGTCCTATGTATGTGGAATCATGGACAGGTAGCAGCCCCTTCCCCTGACAAACACAGATAGTCCACAGTCTATTGCTGATGTATTCATAAGTCCTGCACCACCAATAACTTAATTAACCCTGTGTAGCAGCCCACTGCTTACTGTCCCTTCCACGGCAGATAACACACAGGACACCATGCAGGAAAACACATCATGTGTCTTCCTCGCTCTCTCTTGTATCTCACGGTTCTGTGCAAGAATGTGTGGCGAGATTGTGGAAATGTTCTAGGTCTCTCATACAACAATTGATGGATTTCTATCCATGAGAAACATTTTGTTTAACCTAATAGATCTGGAATTAGGAACTGTTGTTCCTTAAACATTTTTAATGTTCCGAAATAGTTTTTTTTAAATTGTTCCATCCGTCTATCGGTCTGTCTATCTGTCTGTCTGTTTGTCGGTCTGTCTGTCTGTCATTCTACATTCTATGTTTCATTTGTTCTATTTATCCATACATCCATCTGTCCTTTGTTCTATCTTTTAATTGTTCCATCTATAATTCCATCCATCCATTTTTCTATGTATCGTTTGCTTTATCCATCCATTGTTTGTTCCATCCATCAATTGTTCATTCATTTGTTTTATCTGTCTGTCCATCCATCATTCTATTTATTAATCATTCTATATGTCATTCCATATATCCTTTGTTCTATCCACCCATTCATTCATCCAACATTCATCCATCCATCCATAGTTCTATATACCATTTGTTCTATCTCTCCATCCATCCATCCATCCATCCATTGTTCTATTTTGATCATTTTATCTGTTGTTCCATCCATCGAAGTATTGTTTGTTCTATCCATCCATTCATCCATCCATCAATTCATTGTTCATTTGTTTGTTTGTTTGTTTTATCTGTCTACAGTATCTATCATTTTATCTATTGATTGTTCTTGCTATCATTCCATCAATCCATCCATCAATCCATCCATATGTTCCCGTCATTTCAATTCCAGTTCGACTTCCTGTGTTTTGCAGGCAACTCAGTTTAAGTTCAAAATTTTGCAACAGCAAAGCGGCTCTAATGCAGCCTTGATTTACGCAGAACCGAATCCTAAAGGTTTAATTGGCTTATTTTGCTTCCCCCCACACTCCCCCTCTCTCAGTGTTGGACATTTTTTTTTTTTTTTTTTTTTTATTATTATTATTTTGTGTCATGTAGTATGTTGGAACCCGGGGGCAAAGAAAACAGTTTAAAAACATCTCCAACATACTCAGCGTACTGTTTCTAGTAATGATTTAATTAGGTTTAATAGCTTCCGTGGCTTTACCCTTTTCACACTCATCCGTTTAACACAATGCCGAAGCCTCAACGCGATTTTCCCTGAGGGCCGAAACTCAGTGCCGTCTTTCCATTACTGTTCACACCACAGCTCCAAATGCCACCACCATTGATAACCCCCAACCCCCAGAGGGAAAGCCTGAAAATGAGATGATCGGGAAGCCCATCGTATGCTGCAACTCCTATATGCAATTATTCATCCATGAATGCTCTGGCCTTTCCATGCCCTTTGGAAAACTCACCCTGACCAAATGCTCGCTGGGGTTGCTCGGTCTGGGGGCGTTGTGCATTTTAAGGTTAGTGCTTGTTGCCTGTGGTTGCCTTATTGATCCCGGGCAGCCTGGTGCTCTCTGCTTTTTGGAGATAAGGCAACAGACTCGACCCCCTCCTTATCCCACTGGCCCCGCCAGACTTACAAACACAAACACCCAATTTCTAATCCACTTGTGGGCTGCTGAAGACAGACAGGCCTTTATTTATAGCCTTTCAAGCCGTCGTTAGGGTCCGCCGTTCCGATAAGCCATGTAGGGACATCAGTTTTCTTGTTTGGAGGCAATCAGATGTAGACGAAGCCCTCCACCCATCACTGTCCCGACCCCGTCTGTTTTAGCCAACCGAAGAAGAAGGAGCCGAACAGACCGAAGCGCCAGGTGTGGATGGGATCAGTGTTCTGTAATGCTGCTGAGCATGACAAAAGGATCAAATTCATGTCTGATACTGTGTGATAGGATATAGTGGAGACTACAGATGTAGTGCCATGAATCGCTCTTGGTTCCAAATATTTACAGTCAACATGAATTTTTAAATTGACCCCGAATGTCTGCTGGAATGAAATTAAATGAAATTAATTCTTGGTCTTATTGAGCACAGCCCATAACTGGAATTCCTTATCAACGGTGTAAAAAAATTATATATATATAACTTTGATTATTTTTTTTTTTTCAAGAAAACATTTTTTATACTTCAGCACATTTCAGTGTATTACGTAAATCTACTTGAGATTTCTGAGTGAAAAAAAATTTCTACACATTTGCTTGCTTTACCTCTTTATGGTTAATTTTACCTAAAATTTAAAAATAGCTATTTAGTCATTGTTTAAGGCTGCTGTTTGAGGTTTCATGGTTGGGAAGGTTACTTTGGAAATGTAATTGGTTACAGAATACAATTAACCCTATTTAACATGTTAACATTTAAACAAAAATAACATTTTAACAAAAACATTTAAAGCAGGCAGGGTTAACCTCACAGCAGGACTCAACACTGAATACTGTCAGACTTTTGAAATTCTTGAATTAAGATTATACCACTTTATTGTAAAGCGCAGGCACCACAAAATCAGACTTCACCTCTTTTTACTTTGCGATCATTCTGAGGTTAAATACAGATTTAAAATCATAATAAGAAACCTTTTAATAGCTATGATACTGTTTATTTAATTCAAAACTTTGCATTTTTGCATGTTTCCTCAGTTCAAACTTAATCCAAATGCAGGCATGAAGTTGGTTTTTAAAACACATTCTCGGTTCAGTTCTGAATCTGCCACAGTCTTGCTTCACTGCCATCAGTGGCTGCGATTAGCAATGCATCTTGATAAGACGCTTGAACACTGATGGAACCTTCTCTCCAGAAACACCCTCAGATGGCAGAAATCAAATTCTGTTCAATCAGACCAACAATTACATTAGATCCCATCCGATAGCAGCGCACCGATGGTGCATGTGCTCATCCGCATGTGTTTTTGCGTTCATGTGTGCCGCAGTCCTGTCACCATGGTAATGAGGTGATTGATTGATGAGTGTGATTGCTGACATTGAGGGGTGGGCAGGTGGGAGAATTCATGGAGGGTGATTTGTTACCGCCTGCCACCTCTGTTATCGCTTATTAAATCAACAGGCAAGGTGAGGAGATATGAAAACAGGCGGAGAGAGGCAGCACTCCTGCAAGGATAAACAGCTCAGCTTCTGTGCCATATGGAATTCCAGTCCTTTAGGTGGCTAAATGCCAACTTGACTGTACACACACCAGGAGCCTCTGTCTGTTAACAGATATCAGATGCTCTGGTGGTCGAGTCAAACATTGTGATGTTCGGATAAGATGTGCCTGGAGTCTATTTGTGTATGTGCGTGTGTAATGCAAAGGTTGCACTACTTTATTGTATTTATGGGATTTTATTAATGTAGGTTTATTTGTTACCTATATTTGGCCATGTATACTGTACCTTTCTAAGCAAACTAATTCCAAATTTAGTTATAACATCCATAAATAAAACAAAAATATATTATTCATGCTAGCACTAAAAGGTATTATATATATATATTAATTATATCAGTGTTGTTGTTTTTTTTTGTTTTTGTTTTTTTCTTTCTCTACCAGGATTAAGTAAATAGTATTTGTTGAAGACTTCAGGTAGGTTAAAAGGCCAATAAATAAATTGGGATGCCAAGACCTAAGACATGTTAACAAAAAAATTGGATAAAAATAGAAAATGCTCATTTTCAAAATACATTCAAGACCAGAGCTGAATGGAAATTACATTTAATTGCTTGCTATTTCGGAACAAAAGGCAGTATACCGTTTAATCTACACATTATTTAGTAAGCAGTATTTGTTCATGTTCACATCTTTGTATTCTACTTCAGCTAAAAATAAATAAATAAATAAAAATACAAATAAATATCCGAGATGTGAGGTGAATGCTAATGAAATTGAGTTACTTTTCAAAAGGGTAGCATTTTACTGTTGTAATCATTTATCATTGAATAATACGTTTTTTTTTTTTTTTTTACTAATTATTTATTTTTTTTAAATTGCCAGTGTACAGCAGTGTGTATTATTGAGTATTTCAGTATTTCTTTGCATTGTCTGCATCATTTGCTAGCTGCTGCACCACGGCACTGATACCTGCACATTTTCATCCGTTTATCATCTGTTTTCACAGGAGATCACTTGCGCACATGTTGGCACATCCTGAATTTGGCTTATTCATAACTGAAGCCTCGTGTAATGCGTTTTGCGTTTATCGTTGTAATTGCGACACTATTTCCATAGTGTCTTTCAAGTATAAACAAGGTTTTAACAGAAAGCTCACACACAACCACAGCACAGGCGCTTTATTTATGTGTAAAATGAGCAGAATAAAATGAATAATTTAGAAAGCTGTGGCGAGAAGACACTTTCTAACTCTCCTGAACATTTCCCAGGTTGCTAGAGGAAAATCGAACATGTTGCCAGAACATGCAGCTGTGCAATTTCGCCCTTTGATATTGTATTATAATTGGTGCCTTTAAAAAAATACAACTGCTGTGAATTAGGGTGGCCCGCAAAGTTATTCCCTGATTGCATTATAATATCCTTCTAAAACACGTCAGCACTCAAGTGCGACTACTACAGATTTTATGAATTATGAATACATTCTAAAGCATTACAATCCCATTTATTATTCATTATACAGATATCTAAAGCCCTGCTGAAGTCCTACACGGTCATATCGACTGCCTGTGTTTAATCAAACATATGCCGTCCTTTGAATAAGACAGTATTACCAACTCACATCCTTTTAAGAACATTTCTTCCCTGCCCATATTTTCCATTTCTGTCTGGTACATTAAGTCGCTGAAACAGAAGAAGCGTCCTGTCATCCGAGTGTGATAACAGAAGGGTTAGCTTTCCTTTTGCCCTGCTCTCCATGTATAAATATGTATAATTCTGATAAGATTAATTGGATCGCCTAAGTACACAGAGAAGGAGAGAGAAAGAGGACACAGAACAGAGCTCTTGTTCCGGCTGCTTTTCGGAAATGTGCTCTGGGCCCACCTCACATTCCCCTGCTGAAGTGCTTAATTTTTTCCTAGAACAAACTGTCTTCAATTAAAAAAGAAAATGGCTCACCCAAAGGTCCCGAGGAAAAGAAGCCGAGCAAATGGCTTGAACACACTGACGATAAATAGTCCTGTTAAAATATTAAGCATTCTGAGAAGTGTTCGATACAAAATGCTCACCTGTGTCTTAATGGGAAAACATATTTTTTGAGTTTCCACTGCCGAGAGAAATTATAATCACTCACTGTGTGAGGGAGTCTATTGGAACAATTCTCCCATCATATTTCACAACAAAAGAAAAAACAAAATCTAAATAGCTTAATGAATACAGGGAAAAACAGGAAATTATATAATGTTTAATTACATACATATGTTTTTATATGTTGAGTCTTGGTCATTGTTTAATTATTAATTTATTTGTGTGTGTGTGCGTGCGTGCGTGCGTGTGTGCGTGCGTGCGTGTGTGTGTGTGTTTGACCCTGGAGCACAAAACCTGTCTTCAGTAGCACAGGTATATTTGTAGCAATAGCCAAAATATGTATTATTATTATTATTATCATTATTCATGCTCCATATTTTTTTAAATCTTAGTCCTTGAAAATGCAGTGTGAATTCTGACTTATTCAGCTATCTCGTCCCCGTTCTGATTTTATGAATAAAAAGTGTAAATGAGTCCCAAACTAACTAAGAAAAAACAATTTTTTTTCTGATGGTTTCTGAGGCTACACGGCATGGCATGTGCTGGCAGGGCACTTCTGCTTTCCACATTTGTTTTTGCAAACGGCACCCAGGAAACATTCCCATGGCATCGGTCGTCACCGGTGAAAAATGAGCACAACCAGCCAATGCACATGACAGAACCTATAAACAGTCATCGAACCAATTCCCATTAAATACAGTCCCAAGACCGATTGTTTGTGTGTCAAACCAAGAAGTAGGCAGAGAAGAATTCTCTACAAATGCAGAGCTGGCAATAAACCTCCAGTATAAATAGGAATGGACGGGCCACATAAAGGGCCTCAATGTGATATTAATCCTGCTGCTGCTGCGGTCTTGAAGGCACTCCGTCAAGCTAACGTGTTTTACTCCGTCTACGGTATGGTTATGATAATAATGAGCTGTAGGTTCCTCACATCAGCTCTGAGCGATAGAGTCTCGAGTCATTGGTGTGTTAAAGTGTTTTATTATTACTGGAATTATGAATTATTTGGGGGGAAATTCTTTCTGCACTCATGAGTTTATAAATTGGTAGGTTGGTTTACTCTGAATGCTCTATGCTGTAAAATATTCTGTGCCAATAACTAGAGGGAGAAAGTGGTGGTTTTTTTTGTGTATATATATATATATATATATATATATATATATATATATATGCTTAAAGAATCAACTTTTTTTAATAAAATAGTGTATTTTAATTTAATTTAATTCTTTGCCTTTTAATTATATATAAATGCAGAATAAAGGGTTATAGATAAATATATATAAATATATATATTTTTTTGTTTTAATTTCATTCCCAGTTCTGTTTTTCATATATATATATATATATATATATATATATTTATATATAATTTTTTTTAGTTAATACTGTGTAGTTAAAGAGCCATCTTTGAAATCAGTCAGTTCTTTATATATTTCTTTTATATTTGTATTATGTTTCATTTTTTAGTTTTACTCTCCCGTATATTTCACCTTATTAGTTTAACAAAAAAACAAAAAAATCACTACTATTATAGTATGTGTTTTGTGTTTTGTGTGTGTGTGTGTGTGTGCTAAAACAAATCCATCTAAACTCTCCCTTTTTCTCTGTCTCAGGCCGCAAAATGGGTCTATGATCCTCTACAACAGGAAGAAGGTGAAGTACAGAAAGGATGGCTACTGCTGGAAGAAGAGGAAAGATGGGAAAACCACGCGGGAGGATCACATGAAGCTTAAAGTGCAGGGAGTCGAGGTGAGAGGCTGTTTGCTATTAGTAACATGATACTATCACCATCTCTCCAGAAAACCTCACAGACTGTCAAACCATGAGGTTTTTGTGTGCATCTGGCTTTAGTGTCATCAGACTGATTGGAAGTACAGTGATTGTTCCTGAACCTAAATTGAGGAGAAAACTGGTGTCTGTTTTTTCACAAATCCTTTGATGGTGCTTTCATCACGTTAACTTGTATAAGCTAGAATGTGTTTGTGAGTGTATGTCCATTGCACATGACCTTTCTAAGAAATGAACCCCCCTTGCGTCCCTGTGCGGATGACTCTAATGTGTCAGCTCAGGCGTGGCCCCTTTAAATGAAGAACCGTAATGAAGCATGTCTCCGGTCCCTGCGTTCCTGCTCACTGCCTCTAATGAAGAGAAATGTCAGCACATTGGCGATTTAGCGGCATGATAGAACGAACTCATGGATGAGTGCAGGCCTCGCCGGTATCCTCTGATGCTCTACCTATCGAGTCGTTCACCTGAGCCGTGTGCCTTGATCTAACTGAGCTTTATGAGGACAGTTGAAGACAGAGACAATATTTAGCGTAATACATTGCTGGCATGTGTAGCCTTTACAGGGTTAGATTATGCAAAGATTACAGTTCAGTCACTGTTTATTAGCAATTATGTCATTCCAAACCCTTGTGGCTACTATTTCCTCTATGAAACACAAATCATAATGTCCAACCTGCGTGTTTTTTTTTTTTTCTATACTGCTGATGTTAATATAGCAAATGGGGCTGTCAAAGTCAAAAATGACAACAACAACAAAAAGAGTAGCATTAAAGGATCATAAATCTTGTTCATGTCCGACGTTTGTTATATTTTGAGTCTTTTAACATTTTCTCAACTGATTATGATATTCAGTATATTCAGATATGATGTTTGTTTTAACATGCCAAGCTTGAATATGTGCAGATGACATTAAAAGAGTCTCTATACAGCAGTTGTATGGACTACTTTTGTGGAGCCTAAATGCCTTTTGTAGTATTGAAGAGAGCTCGTTTATTGTTAAGGGTGAGTAAACATGACAGAACTATCATTTTAAATCAACAATCCCTTTGGAATTTGGAACTGGCAACAGGAGTCACTGAATCATTAGTAGAAACGGCTGACAAGAGTCATTTGTTTAAATGCTCATACAAACAAATTGCTCTAATGAGTTGGTTCTTTAAAATAATAATTCAAAAAAGTATGGAGTTCTTTTTGGTACTTATTTTGTCTGTTTTGGAGCTTGAATGCCCATGGTCACTTTATACTTTTTTTGTATTGATCAGAGAAGCATGAATTGAACCGGCTCACAAGAGTCGTTTGCTTTTAATAAAAACGTCAAAATGGTTCAGTGATTCACTGAAGGTTTCAGCTCATATGAGTCCCTTGTTTGAATGCTTATACAAACAAATGGCTGTTGTTAGTTCTTTCAATGAGTAATTCGAAAAAAAGTTGTATCAGTTACTTTTAAGGTCCATTTTTTGAGCGTCAAATGCCCTTGGTCACTATATACTTTAGTTGTATCGCACAGAGCAGCACCTTTCTAAATGTTTGGAACGACATAATGATAATTTTAGTAGTGACTAGTACTTTAAAAATTTAATTTCCGGGCAGATATAATGCTTCTAAAATACAAATTAAATACGAGCTGGTTCTTTTTAATGAAGCCGTCAAAATGATTCACTGATTCATTAACAGAACCAGTTCATAGGAGTCAATTGTTCACCTGTTTGTACAAACAAATGACTCTTACGGGCTGGTTCTTTTGAGTCAGTCAACAAGAGGCACTGAAATGCAAAATAGTCAAAAGCTTCTAAATCGTCATATATTTGAATGTTTGTTCAAACAAATTGCTCTATAATAAGCAGATCAAAATAAGTTGTATGGGGTGCTTCAGTGGTGCCTAATCTTCTCAGTGTATGTTTTTGTTGTTTGGAAAAGAACAGTAAGAAAATAACCTCACGTCAGCTCAAACATTTACGGAAATAAGTAAATGAAGACAGAAAGATCTTTTAAGTGAATGTAATTTCCAGCAGATGTAATGCTTGTATAACACAATTCTACCATTTAGTACAACACAAACTGAGGAAATATGACAGGCATGAAATGTGTATTTGTCCATCTGTGAAACGCATTATGTGTGGTGCCGATGGCGGACTCCACTATAGAACATCTCCAGGGGCATTTTTCAATGCGGATCATTCCTCCAAATTTGTTTGACATGTTGAAAACAGTGTAGAAAATGGGTGGACAGCTGATGTTGAATCTATAGTCATACAAGATGTTTCTGTCTGGAGGGACGGTAGGTCTGAATGAACAAAGGCATTCTGACTGATGATCGTTTCACCTGCACTGGGCTAAAAGGGCAACCGTGGCGAGTCTTTTGGTTTGTTTTCTGGTTTGTTTGTCATATAATTACATATTAGGATGTTAAATCCTACTCTAGAACTATTCCTAGAGATTCGGCCCTTTGGAAATCTGAATTTAATTTTATATCAGCATTGGTAGATATTTCAGGCCGTTTGTTTGTTCAACTAATGAGCACATTTCTTATTTCTCAATCCAATCAAGTGAAGTAGGATACATTAGCTTACATTAGGACTTAAATCAGATTCAAATGTGTTTTATTTTGGCTCTATGAAACAAGAGGAAACACACATTTGTCCACTGAGGGGATTTTGGCACAATGACATAAATACTCAAAGGCTTGAAAGAGAGAGAGAGAGAGAGAGAGAGAGAGAGAGAGAGAGAGAGAGAGAGAGAGAGAGAGAGAGAATTCAAATGAAAAAGCTCTGGAGGACATCTCTGCAGATTATTAATGGGAAATATTAAATCTGTAGCATATTTCCTCATTGTTTTAGTCAAGGTTTTATTGGAAAAAAATTTGACAACCTCTTTCTTTCCTTAAGTTAAACAGCATGTTTTTTATTAAGACTACATGCGGATGAGCAACAAACAAATTACTCTTATTATCAAAAGATTCTCTGATTTATTAAAGGACACCTATTATGCCTCTTTTTATAAGATGTAATATAAGACTCAGGTGTCCCCAGAATGTGTCTTTGCAGTTTCAGCTAAAAATATCCAAATATAATTTTTGGATCATTCAGAATATGCCTATTTTGAGTGGAAGCAGAAACACTGGAAGGTTTTTTTTTTTTTGTGTGTGTGCATATCTTTAAATGCAAATTTGCTGCTGCTCCCCACCCCCTTTTCCAGAATTGGGCTGTGCCTTTACAGTTCATATCTCAGATACTCTGCTAAAAACATCTTTCTGGCTTTAATTATCATGACTATTGTGCTGAGATCATGCATTTTAAACCATATTTATTTACAATTCTGATATACACATTCGAAGCACGCACACAGAAAGCGGCTGTCACATGGCATGTGAGCACTAAACAAAGTTCTCTTTCCTGTCTTTTTGCACTTAAACTGTCCAAAATAAATTACAGCACTTAAACATGGAAAAAGTCAGCAAATTCAATTGGTTTATACAAACAAATTAATAGCCCTGTATGAGCTTTTCTTTTAATGAATCAGTCAAATAGATTCATGCATTCAGTCTTTCTTTCATTAGTTGTCTTTATGTCTTTTTATCTTCTCACATTTAATTAAGACTGCAAACTCACAATAGACAGTAGGACCTTGAATGGCGGGAACCAGAGTGCTTATAAAGGGACAGAAATCAACCCCAAACCTGCTCCTGAGTTCTCCATTATAAGCCATTCCTGCCGTCTGGACACCAAACACATTAAAGTGCTCTATAGATCCCCACACTCGCTCTGTTTGCTCTGATAAAAACTAAGCCATTTACCAGCATCCATTGGAGTCCCTGGTTACCTAGCGATGGTGGCAGTAGCCATGGGAGCGGTAGTCACAGCGACAGAGAGGATAATTGCAGTAGTTAGGTAGTTTCACTATTAAAGGAAACTAAGATCATGGAGCTGGGAATGAAGTCAGTGGGGATGTGATCTTGTGTGTGTGTGTGTGTGTGTGTGTGTGTAGGTAACCAGGGACTCCAATGGATGCTGGTAAATGGCTTAGTTTTTATCAGAGCAAACAAAGCGAGTGTGGGGATCTATAGAGCACTTTAATGTGATCACCAGATCTCACTAAACCTGTCATGGCCAGGTCATATTTATTTTCAAAATTCAAAAGAAAGAAAATAAGAAATTGTTTTTTATATTGTTATATATATATATGTATACACAATCACATACGTTATATAATTGTGTATTTAAATTATACAAAATTGTTAAATTATATATTACAACTATACTGTATGTTGTTCTGCAATTAATTTATGCCGAAAACATAGGCATAAGTCTATTTATTTTCTCATTTTAATTTGTGCTTATTTTCTTCAGAGGCATAGTTTTACAATAATACAGTTACAATATTTGAAATCTAATGAGAACTTTCCACATTTAAAAATATGATATACATTTATAATGAAAATAATATCGGTATAAAAACCATAATGATCCTTTTTATATTTATTTTAGCAGTGAGGAACTTACTTGATTATTTTGTAGTGGCAAGGAATATTTTAGTTTCACAGTCTCGTGGAATATTTATAATATTTCAAACTGTTGTACCCGTAGCTCTGTTTAATCCGATTTGCTCTGTGCCATTTGCTTTTTTTTGTCATCAGTTGTGATATTTAAGCCTATTATTTAGTTTAGTTTAGTTTGTCTTGTTTTGACAGGCTTCGTGAGACACGTGTGACATAGCGCGCATACCGTCATGGAAACTAATTCCACCAGCCCAAGTCATCTAGCAAATAAAGCCTCTGTTGTATGCATTATGATTGAATGTACACGCACATCTGTTGAGTGTAGACACACACATACACCCCCACCCGAAGACGTAACAGATGCGCATCCTTCGTGTGAGTTGTTCCGTTTGCCTGGAGACTCGCAGATTAAACCAACAGGAATAAATCAAGGCTATTAGAATGGCTGCTAATGCCTAGAGAGAGGTGGAGAAACATACAGGCTAATGCTGCTTGATTAAGGGAGGGAGACTGATCAAGAAACAGCCAGTGGAACTGGCACATCTTATGTCTTTTTTTGACCTCCATGCCAGTAGGGGGGACAGAGAGAACCGATCTAGTATGAACACCTAGTAAGCACACCTATGTAACTGGGAAAATCTGTAATGGATATCTTCATCTAGAAGGTGTTGTCATATTTATGCTCGAATACTTGATAAACATCTTTAATTAAAAAAAAAAAGCATATTTACTGTTCAAAAGTTGTTGTTTTTTAAAGTAACATTTAAATTTTTTTTTTTTTTTTGCTCACCAAGGCTGCATTTATTTGATCAAAAATACAAGTAAAAATGGTTATATTGTGAAATATTATTACAATTTAAAGTAACTGTTTTCAATTTGAATACAATGTTAAATGAATTTATTCCTGTGATGCAAAGCTGAATTTTCACCATCGTAACTCCAGTCTTCAGCATCACATGATCCTTCAGAAATCATTCTTATATGGTGATTTGCTATTCAAGATACATGATTATTATTGTCAATGTTGAAAACAGTTGTGCTGCTTAAATATTTTTGCGAAATTGTGGTTTATAACGCAACTGTATTACCGTATTTTCTGGACTATAAGTCGCACTTTTTTTCATAGTTTGGCTGGTCCTGCGACTTATAGTCAGGTGCGACTTATTTATCAAAATTAATTTGACATGAACCAAGAGAAATGAACTAAGAGACATGAACCAAGAGAAAACATTACCGTCTACAGCCGCGAGAGGGTGCTCTATGCTGCTCAGTGCTCCTGTGTCTACACTGAGCAGCATAGAGCGCTCTCTCGCGGCTGGAGACGGTAATGTTTTCTCTTAGTTCTTGGCTCTAAATAAATGCGACTTATAGTCCAGTGCGACTTATATATGTTTTTTTCCTCATCATGACATATTTTTCGCCTGATGTGACTTATACTCAGGTGTGACTTATAGTCCGAAAAATACGGTACTTTGCTATACAGTATATTGCGTCTAAACAAGATGTATTCACTGGCAAACCCGTGATTTAAACACATTTCATCCACATGCACAGTGTTTTGCCAGCATTTCCTAAAGCCAAAATCTACTAAATGCATTCATGAACTAAAACCTCCCAGACTCCCGTCCCCCCGGGAAGTTCCTACTTACAAGTTCAGAAGTTGTAATTATGCTGTGATGTAGCTTCAAGTGATTTTGGTTGGAATCACTTCTTTTATTCCCTTTCCAACAACAACAGGAAGCTTTTTAGCTCTAATACAACAAAATACAGTACATTAGGTGTGTAATTGATGCTTTATCTGTATTTTATCATTTATATGTGGCTATAACGAAATGATTGGAAATGTGGTTTAGTCTGGCGCCTCATAAACAAACTAAATAAGTAGTATTTCCCAGCAAGTCCTATAACTATTATTCATCTTCAGAAAACAAAATACATAGAAGTCAAGCTGTTTGGTCACTGTTACGACTTCTCCATGATGCTTTAATATAGTCAAAAATAGCTTTAAGGTAAATGAGAGAGTCTAACTGTGTTGCAGTGTGGTTTCAAACATGCTAAGAGTGATTGTTGTGTAGTTAATACGGTTTTCTGAGGATAGATATAAATAGGTAGATGTCACATTCGATCTATCCAGCGAAGTTGATGCATCTGCCATCATGGATGTGTCGTCAATCATAATAAAAATAAGTGAGTTTCTAAGATGTTCTTGGTAGTTACTATGCAATTGTTATAGTGTTCACCAGTAGTTGAGTTGGTTGCCAGAGTGTTTCTATGCAGTTTGTAAGATGTCATTGGTTGTTGCTATTCAGTTGTTATAGTGTTCTGAGTGGTTGCCAGGGCGTTGCTTTGGAGTTTGTAAAATGTTCTTGTTTGTTGCTATGCAGTTTATATGGTGTTCTGCGTGGTTGCCAGAGTTTTGCTATCCAGTTTCTAAGATGTTCTTGGTAGTTGTTATGTGGTTGTTGACTCAGAGGCCAGAACTAGACCAGCCACAATCCAGCAGAAGCCTTTGTCCAGGTTCGAGTGATGGGAATCAGCAGCTGTGGTTGTGATAGTACTGATCTCTCCTCTTACTGATTCTCTCCACACCCCTCCTCCACGTCCTCACCATCCGCTCAAATGAATGTGGAAGTCACAGCAGGTAGGTGTATCGAACCCAGAGTCCCTGGTGTGGAGGCTGGAGAAGAAATAAAGGCAGAAATCCAAAAAGAAACTTTGTGAATGAATAAGACAATCGTGGGGGAGCCTATGAGGAGAACAGCGAGAGAGCTTGTGAGGTATAGAGCAGAAAAATAAAAGCGTATGGATTATTGCTAGAGCTTCTGGGAATTCTGGAAAAAAAGAAATCTGGCTGCCAATTGTGCTGGAAGCTGTCAACTTGTGTTTGTCATTGAGTTCCATTGCTCGCTAACTCTGTCTCGCTGACTTTCATATGCTTTTTGTGGACATGAAACAGCATATTGAACATTTGTCAAAGCTAATCTCACCCAGCTCAGGGAGCCAAAGTTTCTTGAAAAGAGGAACCATTTTCCCCAAATTATAACAGTCGGTATCAGCTCAGGCTAATGTGCTACTTCACATCTTGGTGTTAGAGCAGCGCCGCCATAAACACATTAAAATTCTGTATAAACTTTTTTTGATTGGGCTACAAGCAGACACTAATTTGGAGGAATGTTTCTGTGCCACTTAAACCTAAATTGTTTAATTGTGAAAGGGGTTTCTGTGATTGCACAGATATAATGAATTCACAAACACTGCCATGTTTCATTTTAAAGATAAAATCGCTTGTGTAAGAAGAGATGTAGCTCTTGGTTTCAGTTAAATGTCAGTAGTTCTCGAGAGACTTTGTGTCTAACACAGCACCAGAGGTGGGTAGAGTACCCAAAAACTGTACTCAAGTAAAAGTAAAAGTACTTCTAGAAATATTTACTCAAGTAAAAGTAAAAGTACTAGTCTTGAATAGTTACTTGAGTAAGAGTAAAAGAGTATCGGATAAAAAATCTACTCAAGTAGTTAGTTACTAGTTACTTTGGGTCATATATACTGAGCCTATTTTTATTTAGATATATAGATAAAATGTATGTAATGTATGTGTGCATGTATAAATGTATATATTTCATCAGCCTCTACTCCAATTTATGTAATTTATTATAAAACCTTGTCTGTTTACTTAAGTAACAGATATAGGTGTCATGCCTTAACATATTTTTAATATGACTGACTTTATATTAAATGTGAATTTAACATTGAAAGTTAATGTGATATAAATATTGCTACTAATCTTTCATTGTTCAGAAAGAGAGCAAATAACATTTACATTATTAAAGATAATTTTCACTGACAGTCTAGATTTCAGTCACTCTCAGAAACTCCCATTAAAATCACTGAAACTGTTAACACTGTGAAATCAATATCTTAATTAAAGATTCGTACACACATCTGCACTTTGTTGTTTCTGACGAGAGAATTCGCCAGAAAGAGGTATTCAGTCAGTGAGCGAGTGAAGGAAGAACTTGAACTCAATTCAACTTGACTCCCCTCTGTTATAAGCCACACACGTACAACAAACTAATGTCACAGTGGTATCGTGTACTGTTATCGAATGTAGCCCAGGTTATTACCTGTTAAACAGTAGACAGCACACGCGGTGTTCATCTAATAAGGATCTCCATCGCTAGCAAATAATAGCCTTTGCAGATTTGCTTTCAATTCAGTGCAGTTCCATAGCCACGTTTTCAACGCTCTTTCTGTTCTTAAACGTTACAACTCAGAGTGAACCACTTCAGACGCTCAGCGCGCGGCAGGGAACTGAACGACTCATTCAAACTGATTCATGAACCAATTCACTCGTTTGCCAATTGGTTTGATCAAGCCTTTGAACAGAATTGACTCAAAAGAATGAATCATTCGCGAATGGGCATCGCTCATTGTCCAGAGAAAAGTAGACGGTGCGTTTGGAATAAACTGAAGCATTTATAACATTTATTGCATTAAGATAAAGTAACGAGAGGAGCGTCGCCCACAGTAACGAAGTAAAAGTACAGGTTTTTCCCTAAAAATTTACTCAAGTAAGAGTATAAAGTACCCATCTTTAAATATACTCCAAAAAGTATTAGTTACCCCAAAAAAATTACTCAAGTAAATGTAACGAAGTAAATGTAAATGTTACTACCCACCTCTGCACAGCACTTTAGCTGTTAATAAAGTTGGGGTACTTGGACTCTGACTCTGCAATTATGAATGAATTTTGGGCTCAGACAGACTCAGGTGGACTCAGACTTTATTGTCTGTCAATTAAAAACAGCCAGATTTTTCAGGAAAAAAAAATACATTTAGCGTTTCATGTCATTTATATCTGTGTCGCAATACACATTAAAATAAATCCCTAGTCTAGAGAAAAAGTGTTGTAGCTAATAATAATAAATATTAATATGGCTTGCTGTACTGTTCAAAAGAATTATTCAGTGTGAATGTAAAACTGGACTTTTTATCCTGATAGGTAGGGCTGAAATGATTAGTCAACATTATTGACATAATCGGCAATAAAAATTTGAAAAGTCGAATAGTCATTTAATACCAGATGACTTAGAGGGATAATCCACGAAAATTCAGTCATTAATTAGTACTCAGCCGCATATTAGTCATCATCTTTCGGAACAAAAAACAACTGTTAAAGGATTAGTTTATTTCCACAATAAAAATTTCCTGATAACTTACTCACCCCTATGTCATCCATTATGTTCATTTCTTTCTTTCTGCAGTTGAAAAGAAGTTAATATTTTTGAGGGAAACATTCCAGGATTTTTCAACAGGTTGAAGGTCCAAATTGCAGGTTCAATACAGTTTCAGAGCGCTCTACATGATCCCAGCCAAAAAAAACAAAAAAACAAGTTTCTTATCTAGCAAAAAATCGGTCATATTCTAAAAAGATAAAAATAAAAAATACAAATGTATATACTTTTTAACCACAAATGCTCATCTTGCACTAGCTCCAATGCATACGCGTGATGTAGGCTGAAGTACCGACCCAGTCTTTACAAAGTGAACATGCAAACTACACAAAAAGGTAAAACAAAGTCAAATGCACTTTACATAAAAAGATAAAACAATGATGTCGGACGATTTTGAAGTTGGAAGAGAAAATTTGTGTTTTTCACCCTACCCCATCGTTTTATTATGAAATTTTAATTATGGAAGTGAACTAATCCTTAAAGAAAGCGACGTGGAACACACAAAAAAAAACTGTCAGTGTTGCTTTCAACTTGATTTTCTCTAAATGCTTTATGAGATTATGTATAGAATATTTTTAGCTAAATATTTTAATGAATTTCAAAAGCTGATTAATCGATCATAGCCTACTGATTAATCTGTGAATTAATTAACGATTAGTCAATTAACCGTTTTAATAATCGTTTGATTATCAGAGTATCTATTGCAGCCCTACTGACTAACAATTGATCTAAAGTCAATGGGCCGAGTATGTGTGGCCTGTTTGATAGGCGTCCACATTCCTCCCTGTTTCTACCCAACAGGAAGCTTCCATAGATTATTTATCTGCGCTCGAAGGACTACGTGGCTCTTGCATTATTCACAGTGTAAAAAGCAAGAGAAGCAATTTGGTCCGGCTTTACGTTCAATAAGCATAGCATCAATCCCCAACCATGACGCAGGGCTCCGGTCCAGGCTGTGGAGGAGGTCGGAGACATATAAAGTTGCCTTGTGTGCTTTCCACTCCTATCTCTGGCTGTAACACAGATAAGACGGATGGCAGCCAGTGTGGTTTCCCAAGCAAAAAGATGCAATCACGTTGGACTCACCCGGGATAATCGAGGGTGGGGAAATAATATTTTATTCAATCAATGAGGGTCAGTGTTCTGTGATGGACTGTTGTGATCTCCCTCTCATGTTTTCTCTTCCGTTCTCTTTTGAATCTCCTGTGAGTCTGTTTTCTTTGTCTCTCAGACAACATACAATATTCTTGCTGAATAATCCATTTTGGAGCCAGATGGAGGATTGGTTTACGTGCAGACACACACTCACCTATATATAAATATGTGTGTACTCACACACACTGATACAGGCGATGTCTTAAGACCAAATCGATAGGCTGAAGGAGCCATTGAGATCATTCTTGGCTCGTGGCCACAAGCTCTTTTATCCTTCAAAGTGTGTGTGTGTGTATGTGTGTACTTGTTTTTCTATTCTGGTGGGGACTTAAACCTGAATACACACAGCCTCATGGGCTAAATTGAGGTCCCCACGGGTAAACAAGCTAATAAATTACACAGAATGAGTTTTCTTGAAAATCTAAAAATGCAGAAAGTTTCCTGTGAGGGTTAGGTTTAGGGTTGGTGTAGGGCAATAGAAAATACGGTCTGTACAGTATAAAAACCATTACGCCTATGGAGAGTCCCCACAAGGATAGCTGACCAGACATGTGTGAGTGTGTGTGTGTGTGTGTGTGTGTGTGTGTGTGTGTGTGTGTATGTGTGTGGCCTTCCAGTACTGATGTTGTGGTGTGTGCCATGTCTGTGTTTTATTGAGTTTGTGTACAGTGTGTTGTGAATGCTGTGTGTGTCTTTGACTCAATGTATGAAATGAAGATAGAGCCCATATATGTTATAACCTCTAGAGGAGCAACTAATACAATCATCTCTCCTCTCTATACTAATGAGCATCATTTATACTTTGTAGATGTTAAAAATGGGGTTGATTTTTTTTTTTTTTTTTTTTTTTTTAATACAATTTAAAGCTATAAATGTACATATATGTATATTTGTATATTCAGGTATTTCTATTTAATTATATTCTGCATTTTAATTAATTATCTTTAATGTAATGAAATATTTTAAATCCAAATATTTTAGATATATATTTTAGGTTTTTAGGTCCACAAAACATGAAAAAAAGATATAATATATATTAATATTAATAATATATATACACATATAATATATATATATATATATATATATATATATATATATATATATATATATATATATATATAATATGTTTTGTGGACCTAAGAACTTTTTTTTGTATCGTAGTGTATATATATATATATATATATATATATATATATATATATATATATATATATATATATATATATAATGATATAATATTCTTTCTATAATTTAATATTTTAGTTAAATATTTTATATCCTTAAGTCTACAAAATCTTCCATAAAAAGACTGATGTAATGAAAAATGTAAGTCCAGTAAGTGAAGTCTGATTTTGGTTCAGTAACCACTTTGAATGATTCACTGATTTAATTCAGTGAAGGATTTGACAGACTGATTAAAACAAAAAGATTAAAAGAACCAGCTTGTGAGAGTCATTTGTGAATTCCATTAGCCTGGTCACACTGTATGCTTTTGATTCATTGAAAGAATTGGCTCATGAGAGTCATTTGTTTGTGAATTTGATTGCACAACAGCTGCATAGCACACAAGAACCAGCTTTAGCATGGAATGCACAACTCACATGTTCCTTTAAACATGTTAAAACTAGTAAAAAATTACTATTTCACAGCACATCATTTTTGATTTTATGTCCATATGTATCCCATAGAGTTTTTCTTCTAGACAAACATGTGACTCTTTGATTCAGAGCGTCTAACAAGACTTTCCTACAGAGCGGCAAATTGAGTCGCTTTTCAGGCTTTACACTTTGTGTTTTTTGTGGCATGACAGGCAGGTTACGCTTGCATGTGGCCGCTAATACCCTCCCGAACATGTACGGTTGATCCGTGGAGCTCAAAAGACCCATCCGAGTAAACACACTAAACACTCATAAACACATACCGTACTGACTCGTTCTGCCAGACATCTGACGTGAAACACAAAAACAGAATTACGTTCTCAATCCGGAGAGGCCTTTCAATGCGTAAATCACAGAGGAGAAAGGCGCAGCTCATGCAAGTGTGCAAAATAAAGTCTCCAGAGGACAGAACAAGAAAACGGGGAGAGAGAGCGAGAGGTATTAAGCAATAAGGCATCTATGGTTGTTCTGTCTTGTGATTTTAAGCTTTGTTCCAAAACCTAGTGAGCTGCCTTTACTTACAAGTGACAGATTTGGAACACTCTACAGACAGCAACTATCATGCAAATAGCACCTACTGTATGAGACACACAGGACACTTGACTCACAGTTGAGTGAAATAGCGTTAGGTAAGATGGGCCATTTTACTGACATTGTTTATTGAATTAATGTATATGAATCTATATTTATAATCGGTTTTTCCCTCCACCACAGTGGATGCAAAGGAATTCAGGAATATCAGTATTTGGGTTTTTCTGAAGCTTTGATTGTGTTTACAGTGCAACATAACGTGTTCATGTTTCGCGTATAAAAAAACACAGTATTTTTCACACAATTAACTTATCTGTATACCGCTGTTTTCACTGTCATAAAAACGGGCTGATGACTTCCTTGTTCTATAAAATCCTTCTTTCAGAAATACGTAACGAGTTCTGATTGTGCCAGCGGTTCCTGTGTCGTGATTCAACAGCAGCTTAGCGCACGTGGCCCTCCTGGAAATGCGATTAGACAATTTTTTTGAGAAACAAGTGGGCAGGATTTGTTTTGAAAACCTGGCAATCCTGATCTGAACGCACGTGTTGGAGTTGTACTTCTAATCACAAAGCGCCTTTACTGACGAGCTGCGAGAAATTTTCTGCACAGCCCTTCCATCTAGTTAACAAAGCTAAACAGCGTTGCCCTTTGTGTAATAAGTTACAGAAACTGTTTAACGCACCAACTTAATAAAATACACTTACCAGTTGTGGTCCATAAACAACCCCTTCTCCAGACAAAGAGGGAACTGCTCCATCTTTCAAGAATAATCTTTGTGCGAATCCGGCATTAAACTGATTGAGATTGAGGAAGCTGTCCTCAGCAAAATGTGCTGTACATAGTTTTACTTGTGGATTATAATTTTCGGGAACCGAGTTAAACATAAATTGTAACCATTAATCTCTAAGTACAGCATCCCTGGGAAGGCCAAACAAAGATGATTGGACTCCGAGATGAAAATAACAGCGTTTCGACGACATGGCGACAAACGCACTCTTCAAACGCAATTCTTCCTCCTCCTCCATGCGAGCGCAACAAGACCACGCCCCTCTTTTTTGTGTATTCCTGTGGGCGGAGGTTAGTCAAAAAACGGTTCTAGTGACGTCATTACTGCAGGAACTAGAGGGATGTAGTCCAAACTGGTCGTTCGTTGTAGGCGAATTCTGTTAAATGAAATATCTCGTTTGGCATTGAACTTTGAGCTTTAGAATTTTACAGATATTATTTATACTCTAACAACAACATTACACACTAACTAAAGTTTGAAACATGGGATCACGAAGAACGGGACGTTTAACACTGATGTATTGTCCAATCAGCATCTAGGACCAAAACTGTCCATTCTGTGTGCTTAAACACGATGTGAGGGCAGTCAGGAAGAAAAAGAGAGAAACGTAGCGAGAGAACTCGAGTGGAAGATACACAGCCTCAGGCAAACAGAAAACAATTGTTTCACTTCCAACCTTAACCTATTTCACCTTTAAACAGCAGATCTCTTTCACTCAATAAATTTCTGCACATTGGCTGTGGAATGCAGTGGAAAAGGGATTTTAGATGTGCCTTTCATTTTAGAATTTCCTCACTCTCTGTTTTTCTACTTTGGTTTTGTTTACATGCCACTGTTTATTTTTTTATTGTCTTCTGTTGTGAGGACTTGTGGACTTCACACATTGAAAACACATGGGGGCGGCTTCACTAAACAATCAAATGATGGAGAAGAGCGTTAGAAATGAGCATGTGTCCAGACCTGCCACGAGGAGCTTTTTTGACATGTTAAAGAGTCAGTGTGTAGGATTTCTTTAGAATGGAAGCTTGCTTGTAATTTCATGTTATAAATAGTGTGATAGAAATGTGCAATTCTAACAAAAAAATAGATTTGCGAGACAAACTTGCAATTCAGAAATATCTTGTCATAATGGTGAGTTCATATCTTTATAACAGGGAACTGTGAGTTATTAAGTCAGAATTGTGAGATATGAACTCGCAATTTCAAAGAAAATAGTATTATTATTATTATTTTAGAATTGGATTTTATAACCCATAATTACAGGTTTATATCTCAAAATTCTGCACTAAGGGAAAGTTATCATTATTTTAATTTTTTTCTCCATTTAATAAATATAGATGTGAATCATTACCCAATTTTTTTTAATTGGATGAATGAAACATTTTTTTTAGTGTGAGAAATTAAGTCAAAATTGTGACATGAAAATTCGCAATTGCAAGGAAAAGTCAAACCTGCGAGTTTCTACCACACAATTCTGAGAAATGAAATCAAAATTGCGAGATGTAAACTCACAAATGCGAAAAAGTCAGAATTGTGAGATATAAACTCGTAATTGTGAGAAGAAAGTAAATTTTGGGAAAATTGTCAGAATTGCAAGATATAATCTCACAATTGTGAAAAAAGTCCTTTTTTGGGGGGGGGCCGGAAACGGGCTTCCATACTTCAGTTAATCAGCCTTTAAAACAAGACAAACAACATGTGCAGTCCATTCTTAGTAAATTCTATTCTTAGAATCTTGGAAAGCCATTCAAACTCCCAGAACAGAGCCACATACATGCATATAATAACAAATCCAAAACATATCCGCTCGCCCGTTCTCTCTCCCCCACTCCACCCTCTGCCTCCTGCATAAATGCGTTCATTTGAATCCTTCAAATCCACAGACAACAGAAGATGACACCCAAAAGCCATGAAAAGAAACACACGTTCACATTTGCCCTGCGCTGCAATGTCTGCTTGTCAGAGATTGTTTTTGCCACTTAAATATTTTTGGTGTTTTTTGCTGATTAACTGCAGGACTAATGACAAACCTGTGCTGTTAAAAGCAATGGCGAATCTTACTCCGTCGTCCCGTCCTGCTCTTTGAGTTACTAGATTGTGCTGCTCTGCTAGTCCACTGATTCAGGGGTCAATAGGTCAACTGCAGGCAGCCTTCCCCACGACCTCTCATCAATCTCTGTCGTTATGGTAACTGTGATGCTTCAGGTAGAGCAGACGTGTGATTATCCACGAACAGGTTTTCCCAGCTGAACTCCCACTGTCTTCTGACACGATATGGAAGAGAAAATTGTCCCGAGATGAGCACGGACAAGTGATTCACTGGTGGCCAGTGACTCATCACCCGCTGTTCTTTTATTTATCAGTGTCCAGTCATCATGACAGTGGGCTTTATGTCATCTCAGTTTAGAGCCCAGAATGCTCATTTAGGGACCCAGAATATGGTTTAGATGCATTTGTATGCAGTAAACAGAAAATCATTGTGTCTGCTCTTGTCTTAGAGAGTTGTTTTATTTCTATGAAAATTTTAATATAAAAAAGTAAATTATATAAAAATAATTGAGAACATCATTATTATTATTATTATTATTATTATTACTTTGTATTATTTTGTTAATTATTATTATTATTATTATTATTATTATTATTATTACTTTAAGGTGAAAGAGTTATTTTAATATTGATTTTAATAAAAAAAAGTGTGAATGCACTGTAAGCCACTTTGGATAAAAGCATCTGCTAAATGCATAAATGTAAATCTAAATATAATATTGTTGGTGATATAAATCACATTAGTCTGCTTTAATCTTATAAATCACCTTTTTCTGTTTGTTTATTAATAATTATATAATATAATAATATACATGATTAATAACATTTATCATTATAATAATTATTGTTTATTATTTGTTATTATGATGTATTTAATATTATTCATATTACAATAAATATAAATTTTAATATTATAGGTGATATTATGAATCTACATTAGTCTTATAAATCACAGTTTATTTATTATTATTATTATTATTATTATAATTTTGTAGAATTATTTATTTTCTTGCTCCATTTTAAAAGTGTAAACAGTTATATATATATATAATATAGTAGAAAAGCCTGATAATATATGAATATGGGATTTGATATGCTGTTATTTATTTTTTATTTTTGTAAGCCCAATTTAGAGTCCAAGAAGACTTCACTTCCAGTGTCTTACACTTACATGACCAAGTCTGCTGGAAACGGGAAAAAAAATATTATATCATAAAAATTAAATCAAAATGCTATAGTATATATCATCATAACTGCAGATCGTAACAGCCTCATTCTCTTCCTCCAGTTCAACGTCTGTTTGTTAGCTGATGATTTGTGAGTTTGAACATAACACACTGTCTCTCTGCTCTAATTAAGCACATTTTAGCAGGACCGTGGCCTGGTGGCGGCACACAGGCAGGCAGAGCATCACGCTCTCCACATTCCCTCGAACAGCTCGCAGACAGCGCAGACTTCCCTCCTCTGAGCTCCAAGTTTGCATAATTACCCAGGTAATTGCAGAGTAATTGGCGGCGTCACCTGCTCCCAAGATGCGCCAGCATTGTTTTATCAACAGCTGGAATCAAACCTGCGTGAGCAGAGAGAAATGCTTTAGAAAGAAAGAGGGTAGAAAGTTGGCTGCCTGGGGGATGGTAAACCATTCGTTATGAATGGAAATGTATGGAAATTCACTCTGCCCACAGCCAAAAAAAAGACAAGAAGGAAAGGAGAGGAAGTTGTGAATGCAGAAGGAAAGAAAAGGTGAAGAGAGCACAAGAAAACCAAGGAGAAGTAAATAAACGAAAGACAAAGAAGTGCGTTACTGAGACGCCAAGTGAGAAGGGAAGACAGATCATGTCTGTCTCCAGGGAAGAAAACGAGGTGTCAGCCTTTGTTTCTCTCTCACTTTCTGTCACTCTTTCTCTAGCTGTGAGGCTGTAGACGAGAAGAGAGTATTTGGTGTATTATTCATTCTGCTTAATAGACTGGGCTTGTTTAAAACCTGCAGGATAGTAGAGAAACACCTCTAAATGAAGTTTTTGTCATCATTTACTTGTGATGTTTCTTTCTTCCATGGAACAGAAAAGATGAAAAATGCTGGAACCTTTGACATTGTTGATGTGTTGTGCAAGCGAGATTTCCAGTGAGTAATGACTTTTCATTTCCTGTATAGCCTCATAAAATGTATATTTTTACATTTGTGGATGTTTTTTTTTTCTTTCATATTATAAAAAAGAGCTCTGGACATTGTGGAATATTTTTTTCTTTTGTGTACCAATGAGAAAAAAAAAGCATATGGATTTGGGTAAACGTTAAGGGTGAATTTTTCCTTTAAAATCAACATGAAATGTAAATAAATGAGAATTCAATAAGAAATAATATAAGATTTTGAGGTTAAGAAATTAGATAAGATTTTGAGGTTTTCACATACTAATATACACTGCCTTTAAGTTTCTGTCTCTTATGCTCACAATGGCTGCAATTATTTAATCAAAGTTACTGTAAAACTAGTGTGAAATATTATTACATTTAAAATATTTTAAAATGTAATTTAATTTTGTGAAACAATCCTGAATTTTCAACATTATTTCTCCAATCTTCAGTGTCACATGATCCTTCAGGAACCATTCTAATATACTGATTTGCTGCTCAAGAAAAAAATCTTTATTTTATCTACTATCACTTTTGATTAATGAAATGCATCTTTGTCGAATAAAAGTACAGAAGTGTAAATGGAGTATGAGGAAGAGTTATAGAGATACTGGTGTGTTAATAATGGAGTTCTTTGACTCTTAACAGTCCAGATGGAGTTACACCTTGAGCCGTGTCCTTGTGCTCGCAAACAACACAAACGCCTCCTACACAGCAGCCTCGATACACATTGTGCATCAAGACTCTAAGAAGTTCTGGTGAACTGCAAAACAATGCCTGCATTGGCACAAATGTTGACCCATTCGTCATTCATAGAGCAACATCCGCTGTATAACTGAATGAGCTTTCATTTATTCATGACATGCACTTGAGTAGATTTACAACCCGAATTCCGGAAAAGTTGGGACGTTTTTTAAATTTTAATAAAATGAAAACTAAAGGAATTTCAAATCACATGAGCCAATATTTTATTCACAATAGAACATAGATAACGTAGCAAATGTTTAAACTGAGAAATTTTACACTTTTATCCACTTAATTAGCTCATTTAAAATTTAATGCCTGCTACAGGTCTCAAAAAAGTTGGCACGGGGGCAACAAATGGCTAAAAAAGCAAGCAGTTTTGAAAAGATTCAGCTGGGAGAACATCTAGTGATTAATTAAGTTAATTGATATCAGGTCTGTAACATGATTAGCTATAAAAGCTTTGTCTTAGAGAAGCAGAGTCTCTCAGAAGTAAAGATGGTCAGAGGCTCTCCAATCTGTGAAAGACTGCGTAAAAAATTGTGGAAAACTTTAAAAACAATGTTCCTCAACGTAAAATTGCAAAGGCATTGCAAATCTCATCATCTACAGTGCATAACATCATCAAAAGATTCAGAGAAACTGGAGAAATCTCTGTGCGTAAGGGACAAGGCCGGAGACCTTTATTGGATGCCCGTGGTCTTCGGGCTCTCAGACGACACTGCATCACTCATCGGAATGATTGTGTCAATGACATTACTAAATGGGCCCAGGAATACTTTCAGAAACCACTGTCGGTAAACACAATCCGCCGTGCCATCAGCAGATGCCAACTAAAGCTCTATCATGTAAAAAGGAAGCCATATGTGAACATGGTCCAGAAGCGCCGTCGTGTCCTGTGGGCCAAGGCTCATTTAAAATGGACTATTTCAAAGTGGAATAGTGTTTTATGGTCAGACGAGTCCAAATTTGACATTCTTGTTGGAAATCACGGACGCCGTGTCCTCCGGGCTAAAGAGGAGGGAGACCTTCCAGCATGTTATCAGCGTTCAGTTCAAAAGCCAGCATCTCTGATGGTATGGGGGTGCATAAGTGCATACGGTATGGGCAGCTTGCATGTTTTGGAAGGCTCTGTGAATGCTGAAAGGTATATAAAGGTTTTAGAGCAACATATGCTTCCCTCCAAACAACGTCTATTTCAGGGAAGGCCTTGTTTATTTCAGCAGGACAATGCAAAACCACATACTGCAGCTATAACAACAGCATGGCTTCGTCGTAGAAGAGTCCGGGTGCTAACCTGGCCTGCCTGCAGTCCAGATCTTTCACCTATAGAGAACATTTGGCGCATCATTAAACGAAAAATACGTCAAAGACGACCACGAACTCTTCAGCAGCTGGAAATCTATATAAGGCAAGAATGGGACCAAATTCCAACAGCAAAACTCCAGCAACTCATAGCCTCAATGCCCAGACGTCTTCAAACTGTTTTGAAAAGAAAAGGAGATGCTACACCATGGTAAACATGCCCCGTCCCAACTATTTTGAGACCTGTAGCAGAAATCAAAATTGAAATGAGCTCATTTTGTGCATAAAATTGTAAACTTTCTCAGTTTAAACATTTGCTATGTTATCTATGTTCTATTGTGAATAAAATATTGGCTCATGTGATTTGAAAGTCTTTTAGTTTTCATTTTATTAAAATTTAAAAAACGTCCCAACTTTTCCGGAATTCGGGTTGTACATGAAACATGCGGTTTATGGCCAAACTAATAGGACGGCACATGTTTAGGCAGGAACACGGCGAAGGACGCTGGAATTCACAGTCAAGGTCGTTACTCCTATTAACCACTGCTGATTCGTTTGCAACATCCGACAGAATTATAGAGTGAGGCGTAATCGGAGAGAGCCCACTCTCCCCAGCTGCTCGTTACATCCCGCCGATACACACAGGAGGCGACGGACACACACATTCTCTCGGCGTCTGGAGAATTGCTGCTGTCTGGTTGTGGCACAGCAGCATCTGCTGGTGAAAAAGATGCACAGGCTTGAATTCCCTCAGTGAGGCAGGTTTTTGCATCCTTATTCCTCACAAGCGCAAATATAGCCCTCTACTTTTACCATGTAATGCTCATCCACATTCACACACATCAGCGGGGCCACCGAGGTTCATCTTCGCTAACGGTCTCGGTTCCACCGTGACCAGGTTTTTGCAGAGGGCGGCTGTGCTCCCAGAGCCCTGTGGGGGTAATGAGAGGAAATCCTCCCTGCTGAATTGATTCCCAAGTTTAGACGAATAGGGAAAAACTGCCTCAGCTAGCACGTCTGGCAGTGAGCTTGTCATGTGGAACGCAAAGGTGAGGATTTGGAGCGGTTTGGGGCAAACGCGCATGTTTATTTGAGGTGCAGCTTGGCCGTGGTGGGATTATCTTGCAAGGCAAAATGAAAGCGTCATTCAAAGCTGAGGAAATTGGTGTAAATCATTAGTAAAAGGCAGATCGGTGCATTTATGATCAGATTTGTATGTATTACAATGCAGTAGTTCAGTTATGATACTAAATTCCACTGTACACAGTTTAATTGAGATTGCCGTTAAAATTCCAGAATGCTAAATTTGAATTTGAATGTAGAATTAAATTGAATCGACATTCACATGATTGTAATTTTTACCTAGAAAAGTACAATTTGTCAAGAACATTTTTGAATCTGGGCCTTAAAAAGCCTAGCTTGAAAGTATTGAAGTTTGAATGTCTACAGGATGGATTTATAAATGTATTATTTTATGTCATCATATTTAATAAATTAGCAGAATGAAAGAATACTTCATTTTCCAGAATTAGCTGTTGAATTCCTTTTTAGAGGGAAATTTGGAAATTTCCAGAGTTCTAAGAAGAGAATATCGTCATAGTTCAGTAAACTTCTATAGTTGTGAACTGAACGTTAACTACAACATATTATGTTTCTATTCATGATAACTTGCTGTGTTACATATCATTGAGGCTGAGAAAAGAACAAAACACTGCATACAACAGGTAGCTAAATTCCGTTATGGCTGTTTTCAGTGTCCATGTACAGTAAATATTTTTACATGGCTCTTTAAAAATGCCAGGCAGACAGTTTTTCATGTGCATTTGGCCAATCAGTGTACACTTACATCACTGGTAGTTCCTATAGAACTCTTTTAGGTCCTTCTCTGAAGTAGGAGCTAATTAAGTTCCCTTAAACGAAGTTCCTCGAACCAATTATTTTCCTACTGTAGTTCCTGTGGTGCGAACACGCGGGTTCTTCCAATAGTTCTAGGAACTATAAAAAAAAGGTTCCTCCGGGGTTAAAGCCCCTATGGTCATTCTGAAATGCCTAAGCAAAGTCTGTCATCAAAGTATTTCTGTATAATTGCCACCCGGTCAGAACTGTCTTACATAACTGCATTTCCAAACAGCAGGCATCCACCTCCGAAAGCAATGACCACATTTATTGTGTTCGTCTGTGTTCGTCTGCTCGCTCTGAGGCGCAAGTAATGTATTATATATTGAAATTATTATGTTCAGTGGCTTCTCCTAATTTTCTTAGTGATGTTTAGTGCCAGTTTATCGGGAAGTGGCAATTTTGTTCTCTTTGACTCGTTGGATGAAAACAGTGCTTGCTTGCAATTTTGCACATAAGTTAAATTCGCGACTTTAAGAAATGTAACTGGTGCATTTCTTGGAGTTTCAAATGTTGGTAAAGAAATTAAATTGCATTTGCCCAAATTAAATTTGCTTGTGTTACATGAATGAGGCTCATTGTTCAAGCTTTGGTCCAACCCCATATAGCATTTTGAGGATGGTATTTGCCCAAAAGTCTTCACTGTTGGCCTGCAGGTTTGGCCACAGTTTCCGGCCACTGCAAACTTAAGCTGCATCTGACCAAATTTTGAAATGGCCAGCACATTTGTTTAAGGAAAGAGAGAGTGCCTGACCTCTCAGAAAGATGATACCTGTTTCCCTTTTCTCTCCATTTTTCGCACTCGTATCTTCTGGTGTTTCTTCTCTCTCTCTCTCGCTCTGCTAACATTACACCCACCCGCCGTAGAAATTCAATCTCGTTTCGAACATGCTTCGATTGGAACTGCACTTGATGTATCTCCGGTCGCCAAACAAGAGCGAGTGTCTCGCTGTTTGTATTTCCAGTGCGATTAATTTACCATGTCATGTTACGCCATCCCTTTTTATGCTAATGCACTTGTCACAGTCTATTTTAGCTCTGACGCTGGCATTTGTTTTGCGTCAGCCCCGTTTTAGCGAACGCACAAGTTTTGCATTCAGATCTAAAGTGCTTTCTATCGCCTTCGGAAGAAATGGCAGTTGAAAAAGCATTTGGAAAGCTCATAAAGGGTGGAATATGTAATGTGTGTAGTTTTTCTTCCTCTCTCTACCCCTCCCCCTTCTGTCTCTCGCTCACTTGAAATCCATCCAGTTGGTTTGGTGGTAATTGAATCTTAGCCGTCTGGCCCAGAAAGGCACTGTGCAGGAGTTTAGTTTGGTTGTCCCATTTTGCTCTTGTGATGTGTGTGCGCCTGCGCTTCTGGTGCACTGGGACTCGAAGTGAGGGCTCATGGGATAGATTGTCCTTATGGACGCTAGGCTGTGGTCATCTTAGATGGATTATTGTAGCATACTATCAGACGAGTCCTACAAAAACGTATCTCTGTGTTGGATTAGTCTGTCTGCTGCATTGTGAAGTTCCTGCTACTTTATTTAGAGGAATAATTCATCATTTGCTCGCCCACGCATCTTAAACCCACATGACTTTCTTACATGAAACAAGGAGGACTAGGAATCCAAAAATATTAAATAAAGTACCCTGATGCAACTTGCTATATGCCAAGTCTTCTGAAGACATATGATAGTTGTATGTGAGCACTTTTCTGAAGTTGTCTGCTGAAAATAGTCACAAAGAAACTAAAACTGTATTTCATTGCTATCAGATGTCATATAGGTTCTCATGTATCTTGAGGTGTCATGATTGAACTAAAAGAAGACACAAGTTTATTCAAGCCTTTTATTTAAGCCTTTGAGGTGAGCTGTTCTTTAACAAAATTTCTCACCAAGAGAGCATTTATTTGAAAAAAATAATAATAAAAATAAAAACAAATATATATATATATATATATTATATATATATATTCAAATAATTTTTTACTTTGTTTTTCACCCAACGAACTTAAGGATACTGATGAACACAGGGCACAAAACTCTGGCTTTCTCCGTCTCCTTTGAAGCTCCTATGAAATAACAAGAGAGAAAATACTGTCAAGTTCATCAGTATGATGAATAAATGTTAATGGTAACACTTTAGAATAAGATGTCATTTGTTAACATTAATGTATTAACTAACATGAATGAACAATGAACAATACATTTATTACACAATTTATAAATCTTTATTAATGTAAATAAAAATAGTAATTCATTGTTCATTCATTCATTCGTGTTAGTTCATAGTGCATTAATGTTTACAAACAGAACTTGCTATTTTAATAATGCATAAGTAAATGCTGAAATTAACATGAGACTCTAAGATCAATAAATGCTGTGGAAATATTGTTAATTATTATTTATGTTATTTATATATGTTAACTAATGAACCTTATTGAAGAATGACGGCAGATGAGGTATTAAGTGCATGGCACTGCGACCAACTTAACATTTTACAGAGTTTAATGTAGCAATGTGGTCGCTCAGTTTGGTCGCTCAGTTTTAAATGTGTAACTGTTAATAGATTTGAACAAAGAAATAAAGTGTTACTATGCCTTATTGATTGCAAATACAAAAATAAGAGACACAGAAAACCGCTGTTAACAGTTTAATGTAACGTTTCCCATTCTGTGACTAGTAAAATAATGGCAACTTACTCTTTCTTACTATTTCTCTAGCAAATAAAGAGCTGTAGAGACTGATGACTTGCCTGAGGTAAATACTATGTGACATTTTGTTCACAAACTGTTTTACTGATGTCTTTCCATGGTTGAAACACTGATTGAGCGATTATATGAGGTATGAGATGTTAATTTATGTTTATTTCGTGTTAAAACTAAGTTGTAAAGAGGAAGGGATGATCGCAATATATAAAACTGGAAGTTCTATATGACGTTCCACTCATGTAGTGGTTAAAACAACGCTGTATTTATTCGGTATACACCCCTAATATATAATATATATATTACCATACAATATTTATAGCAGTGTAGAAAACAGTTTAAATATTGTTACTCATTTCACATGCAAGGAGGTTAGCCAATCAGAAGTCATCTTAATAGGGTTACAGTTGCAAAAACAGCTTGTTGAATTCTCAGGGTCAAAGAATGAGCATGATAAACTCAATTATGACTGATTTTGGTGCTTGGAAACCTTGACTAACATTGTAAGTGGACTTCAGGGAAAACTTTGCTTGAGTTTAAAAGTTTTCTCAATGATATTCATCATACGTTCCCCATGAATATTCATGAAGGTCGCTAAACTTCTTCAGCAATATATTTTTGCCCATCACTCACCCTGACACGGAGAGCTCATCAACAGCGCGTTCACTCACTCACCGCTGACAGACAGACAGGTGGGAGAGGAGTCCGTCAGAGAGACAGGCCAGACAGACTGACAGGAGCGCTCCACAAACTCTCAAGGAGACAAACTCCCAGGAGAAGAGGAAAAATTACGAACTAATTACAGGCGACAAATGTTCTTTCTGGCCTTCAGATACAAACAACCACCCAGTCGCAGGCACAGACATGCAAAACTCATTTCTGCCCACTGGGTGACCTTTCTTCTCCTGTCAAAAACAAATGGTTTGCATACATGAAACATTTTAAAGCTCATCTAACAGGTTATGGATAATAAATGTTATTAATAAAAGGATAATAAAGGTAAGCATGTGAGCTGTGTCATTATAAAGTGGGTAATTTGAGTTTGATATCAGTGGTTTGTTCAACTTTGTAACCTTATGAGCAATAGTATGGCTCTATGATTGTCATGATATGAAAAATGCAAACGGAATTATGGAATCCAGTCATAAAAGTAGAAATTACTTTGTTACGCAATATATATATATATATAGGGGGGGTTTCGGGTGGTCCCCTCACTGCCAAAGGTCCAGAATTTAAGTCATTTTTTTTTCATGTGATTATTGTCATCATTGTTTTAATCAATGCTTGTGACAAATATGGTTGCTGTTTCAAATTAATATGATTATTGTAGCTGGACGTGTGTGTGTGCCGCGCGTGCAGTTCAGAGAGAGTTCTTCTCGCTTTTCACTTTTCAAAGCAACGGTGAAGAAGCATCGCCTCTGAATGATGATGGGGGGGTTAATTCAAAGGATTTCTAGATTTTGTCCACTCAATAGTCTACAATATAATAGCCATATAAACGTAGCGTAATTATAATAATAAAACATAGTGGGAAATTCATTGATATTGGCTGTGCAATATCGACTTTTTTGATTGGCCAACACCGGCAGACTGGAGCCAATAGAAATGCTTCTCCTTCCGTGCGTGTCTTATTCCTCTGAGAACTTCAAAGCAGACCATTTGAGGTAAATTATTTAGAATGATTAATTGATTTACGATACTTGCCAACTCGCATTCACCGTGAGACACACGCAATTGACACTTTCCACACGCTCTTACGCCACACATCCATTTTCTCACGCACAGTAAAATCGCAAAGCAAAGAGGACACGGAGACCGACAGACAAGACAGAGCAGGATAACGTTACTTATGTTATAAAAAATAATCTCAGCTCACAGATTCTGTGAACTTTATTACAAAATTCAAGCAATAAGTTTTGGCGTTTGTAAATGTGACGTGACCGATCCCTATAGTGGCATGTGAACCAATCATCTCTAGCTAATAGTAAATAAACACGAATGAACAATGTTGAAAGATACATTACTTACCGAAATGTATGTTCCTCTTCATATCGATCAATCAGTTTTTTTTTCAGTGTGCAAAGAGGTCAATAAAACTGCTGGAGAACAATTATGTCACATAACATTTACCTCAGGAAAGCCATATAATTAACATATATGTAGCATGTTAGTTGGCTAGAAAAAAAGAGATATAGAGAATATTAGGCTAATTATCTGTAGGCCTACTATATTACATATTTATTATATTTTTTACTTATATCATTAAATACAGTTGTTGCTATAATCATGGCCGTAGCCAGCTATGAGGTCACCGAGGTCTGGACCTCGGTAAATTTTTCATGTTCGAAAAAAAAAAATTGTTCTCTGATTGACTAATTTGCTGTTAAACTCCTCATATGAATGTCTGCATGTATAATTCAGAATGTTTAGCGTCCATGGTATGAAAATAATCGCTGCGAGACGCTTCCGAAGTGAACAAGTCTTCAGAGAGTTGTCAGCGAGAGCGCGAGGCTATTATAAGCGTTTATTTACTTGTTTTTCCACTTAATGTAACACTTTAGAAAGTTAATAAAGTAGGAAGTTGCGGTTTAGGGTCAGCGATAACTTTATCTAATCTAATTTCCAAAATATCTGAAATAATTTCGGTCTATTTCATTTATTTATAGGTTTTTGTTTATTTTAATAGCAACATCTGGCAACATTGCTTCGAGCGACATTAGTCTGGTAGTTATCAAAAAAGTCAGCAGCTTTACACTAAGTGCAAATAGCAGCATTTATTAGTGATATGCTGTTTACACTAAGTGCAAATATCAATAGATTCTATGTATGTTCAAATAGCAGGATTTTCTGCGGTTTATACTAGGCTACTTACTGCAAATACTGGCAATTATCTGCACCTCAGTATTGTAGTACATTATAAAACAGAATGCATTAATAACTTATTGAGTCTAATTTAATGGATGTCACCTTATTGGGACAATAAAACCCTCCCTACACCTACCATTAACTTTTTGATTATTTACTTTATTTACATTGAAAATAAATACTTGTGATTTGAAATTTGAAAAGGGAGAAAAAATTACGCCAAGAGGTGGATTCAGACCCGGATCGATCACATCAAAATATGTATGACACACAGTTTACCTTCTGCACCACTGGAACTTACGGTTTAGAATCAGCTGATAAAATTATCCACCCCATAAATACAGTATTAACAAACTTTGATGCAATAAACAGGGTATGATTTAAAAATGAGCATCCCTCCAAAAACATCTACATTTCTGTCTCTTTTCAAGTGTTAGAAATATATAATTAGTTGTATTTATAGGGGTTATTATAGCACAATTCTATAATAGGGGGGTTATTATAGAAACACCCTGGACCTCACTAATTTTCAAAGCCTGGCTACGGCCATGGTTATAATAATAAAACGCAATATATTTTAGTATTTGAACCTCATAATTAAATACAAAAGATGGAGAAAAACTGCAAAAAGGTCCACTTTTTGAAAAAAAGAACCCCCCCCCCCCCCTTTCAATAGGCTGGCTACGAACCTTCAATAACTGTATTAAAGTAATGTAACTGATTACATTTGATTACTTGAATTAAATTTACATTTTGTCATTTACAATTTCATCGAAATTTACATTTTATCTGAAGTGACTTCAATCAAACCAACTTTCAAAATCTTTCATCTCTTAAATTAAAATGATAATAATTTAATTTGAAAGCACAGCCACCACCAATCAGACTTCAGCACCTCTTTTCGCTTTGAGATAAATTACAGATTTAAAATCATAAAACATTTGACCTCTGTTGTGCAGCATTTTGTTTGCAAAAATGTAATTTGACTATATCTTAAAAGATTTTTAATAATTAAATTGTCAAAGTTTTATGCAGTAATTTGATTATTGCCATTTTTTTTTATTTCTATTAAATAATAAAATACAGAATCCAGAATAGATTCTGAAATAAATAAAACAATTTAGAAAACAATTTTTAAAAAAAAAATCTGTAACATTACATTGTTAGTTTCATGAATTCAGTTAATAATAAAAATGTAATGAAGCCATTAAAAATGAATCTAAAATTAAAGCAAAAACATGGAATTTTGGGAATAAGATGGATTTCATAGTGGCCTACAGAAGTAACCGTGATGCTTACCTTAGCAAATGCCACTAAACTTGCACCAGCAAGTTTGATTGACCTACACTGAATTCAACATGGCTTCCAGAGCTGTCTGCTTCCTCCCGGGCCTCAAGACTGACGGAAGAAAGTCACAGTGAAGGTCTTTTCAGATTTCTGGACGAATTGTTAGCTGAAGGTGGCTGGAGTTTGTGTTTGTGCGACGCCCTTTAAAAACTTTCTCCAGCTCTGCGGATCTGTGTAAGACTGCAGGCTAGTGTGCAGATCTTATTTTCTGATAAGTTTCCGTGATGTCTGGGATTTTGTGGCCCTCTAACAGGTCGTAGAACAAGCCTGCAGCTCACTGACATGACCGATGGAAAGAGCGCGGACGCTTAGCGCTAATCCCTTTGAGAGTGGCGGGACACACATGTCGCCTCCCGTAGATGTGTGTTTGTGTTTGTTTGTGTAAACGAGATAAGAGTGCAGATGTGCGTGAATTAATGATATGCAGAACTTGAAGTCCTGTATAATTAGTCTCTGACACGATCAGCAGGCCCACACTGAATCTGCATTCTTCACATCCTCCGGCGTGTTTGTTTATTAAATATTTAGCTGGATCTGATTTATGTTTCAACCAGTAAGAATACAGTACTGTCATTTCCACTTAACACATTTTACTATATTTAAATCTGCAATTTGTTCCCCAAATACAGATGTAAAATATACAGATCTGGTTCGAACAATCAGATGAGCAATTAATGGAGCTCTTTGCTAACTTTTCCTGAAATCCTGAAAATATTTAAAACAAGATTTATTTGGAAGGCATATTCGGTCTTGATTTCGGAGAAATATAATGAAATGTATTATGGTTTATGTTTAAAACAAGGGGAAAAAATTGCTAATGGAGTAAAAACAAAAAAGTCTAAAAACTTTAAATTAATCCTTTTAAAAAAATATTTACTTGTAAAAAATATTTATTTTTAATGGAAAACAAAGTACAAAATTATTTAAAAAAAATGAATAAATAAAATGTGCTAATTAAGTAAGAAAAATTACTTTTATTAAATTGAACTTAACTTTGTTTTTAAGATTTTTACACACACACACACACACATATATGTATATATATATATTTATATATATATTTATATATATATGTGTGTGTGTGTGTGTGTGTGTGTGTGTGTGTGTGTGTGTGTGTGTGTGTGTGTGTGTGTGTGTTCTTTTTTTTTTGCAGTGTTAAGTAATTGGAGGATATATAATATAATATAATATAATATAATATAATATAATATAATATAATATAATATAATATAATATAATATAATATAATATAATATAATATAATATAATATAATATAATTATTTGTTTTTCATTTATTTTATTATATTATACAATACGCTAACTAACTGATATTGTTGTGCAAAATTATCATAGTTCTCAGAAAAGACCTCTGCTAATAATGGGATTTTGCAGCAGACAATTTGAAGTTTGACCAATTTTATCCTAAAATTGTTTATTAAAGGCTAAGCCTGTATTAGCCGTGACCTTTTAAAACTGTTCAGATTTGACGTCTTTAAAGGGTTAATTAGACTTTATCAGCTTGCAAACACCACTAAAACCCTTTCTGTGAAGGTCTAAATTCTTTCCCTTTAAAGCACTTATATAAATCCATCACACTTCAGATATTTCTTACATGGGCAATAAATGCACATACTGCTATACGATCAGGCTTTTCTTCAGCGTTTGGCATTAAGACAGACACACAGATAGAGATGGAATGAGAGAGAGAAGGACGGCCAGCCGTGGTGGCAGACGGCCGCTGCAGTCTAATTAAATTAATGAAGACACATGTTGTCCGGTCGGCCTGACTGGGCGGCTGTCATCTCTGCGCAGGCTGGGGCCTGTCGAGGAGGGAATGGGGCCGTTCTGCTCTGGCTCGACGCCATGAGCCTTTAACAGGCTGCATGGATCCAATCAGGACCTCATGATTACAGCGGGACGGGGACGGGGACACGGGGACAGTGACAGCGAGATCAGAGCAGGATGTAGATTTTCAAGAATCAGGAGAACTTTTCAGATGGAAGTTTCATTCAAGTATTAACCTCAGTGTTTCAGGTGATTCTTCCCTAGAATAAATGCAATGAAACCAAATAAGATTATTATTAAAATGTAGAGCTGTAAAATGAATGTCCGTGCTCGGCTCTTTTGGTTTTGGAAGAATTTGGAAAGAAATGTTTAAGATTATGTGAGACTTTTGATTGCACACTTGGTACTTTTGGCACAAATTTTTATTTATTTTATTTATTTATTTATTTTTTCCCATGGACCTTGGTCAGAGTTTATGTATTAAATTTAATCAGAGGTGGTTCTTAGTCAGAATAGACGTCATATTTAATTTAACATGAATGAAAATAATCTGTGAAGGATAGATGTTTTTTCTCCACTTGAAACATTTTCATTGACGTACACAACTACTATTAATGTAAAATATGTCATGAACCATGACAGAAGTGTGTGGGTAAGTACCTGTAGTTGTAGTAGAGGAACGAAGACTTTAAGTTATTGATGAAGGTGCTTTAGACTAAAGAGAAAACACGTTGTGATTCTCTGAGATTCTGGAACTTTTTTAATCCATGTCAGGAGCTGCGCTGCCCACACTAGACCAGATCCAGCCAGACCACAAACACACGTCCCCTCTGCTTTCTTCCTGTTCATTGCAGCAGAAAATAGAAAAGGGGGCGTGAGAGACAGGGAACGTTTCCATCTCATGGCTGTGAAGACGGTGTTTCCCAAAAAAATGCTTGAGCTCCGTTAGATTTGCCAAACTGCGTCATATGCAGTTGGAATGGAACTTTGACTGAGTGACTCAAACTCACTATAGTCTCCTTATTTATTTGATGTGCTGGTAATTACCCATCATTCTTGTTCCTCAGGTCACACTATATTTAACCATGCGGTTCACAGTACTTCTCGCAGGCTGCATCATATAGATAGTCGGTTGATTCATCCGGCTTTTCCTCCATAAGTGTCTGACACCCACCCCAGAGCTCCACACAAAACAGACCTTGTGTTTCAGGCAACAGATTAAATTAACTCGAGGTGGGAATGGAAGCGAAAACCGATGCGAGAGAAATTCCCCTGACAGGAAGACGATAATAAAAGAAGTGTGAAAAGTGACGTGTTTGGGGAATGAGATGTGCAATGATGAAATGACAGAGCTTTGGTTCACTCTTCATGCAACAGCTTGGTGTGAGGGAAAAGGCTGTGATTGTTTGATTGGAGAACTAGTTGAACTCCACCTGCAACTGTAGTTCATTCATTCATTCATTCATTCATTCCAGTTTAAAATGGTTGAGATTGTGCAGTGTAATGTGCATTCATGTATTGTGATGCATTGATCTGACAATAAAAATTCAATGCATTGAGTACAGAATTTGATTATTAATTGTGATGACTGTATTATTATCATAAATGTGTGCATTCTTAAGAAGAAAGTTAATTGATGTTTTCATCCCCAGTTAGTATTTATTATGCATATTAAGAAGTTAAGTATAAATAAAATTTAAAAAAAAACAATTTTATTCTGCATGGTTGTGGGGGGCGGGTGGGATGGGGGGTGGGCTTCTGGAATGTTTTCACAAAATATGAAGCAGCACAACAGCACAACAACAAGAAGAAGAAATGTTTCAGCATATTAGAATGATTTTGGAATCATTCTGAAGTTAATGCATCTTTGGAAAGCATTCAAAAGTACTTTCAATAAAAAACTGTTGAACTTTTGAACATTTATTTATGTATTTATTTATTTATTTTAAATATAAATTGTTATTGGCTTGATTTTTTAATGGAACCTATCTGAATAAATCGTGTAAAATATCATAAATGACTGAATCTATGACACTATGAATTTAAAATAATTAGTGAAATGTGCTCATTTATTTTAAGCTGATTCTCAAAAGTCTTTGATTTCCTCAATATTTTCTATACAACACTGAACCACAATTTCTTTAATAAAATATACACCCTATTTTTTATTATCACCTTCATTTATTAAATTAAAATTACAAGACCCATGCTTCAATTTTTATAGTGATTAGATTTATGAATAGATTTTCCACATATTCATAGGTCTTCATCTGTTTATTTTTGTATCTTATTGGCTCAATAAAAAATATCTGTTACGTTTAATCTAATATTCGACTTATTCAGTCTATATTCATACTACATTCAGCATATTTTGGATATAATCATGAATGTCCAGCTAGGCCAACTCTAAAGAATAAGTAGAAAACTCTGTGTTTATTTCTGTGTCTGACATCCAGAGGAAAGTTTCTATTCCACTGTAAGGCCTGAGAAGTTCAAATATCATTATTTTGGAGGTTTCTGGTCCTTTTTCCAGTGTGCCGAGTGAACACATCAGATCCACTCAGACAAACATCGGGGCAGAGTGGTGGATGTCGTGACCTCCAGCAATCTTTTCTTTTAAGAGGTGGAGTTCACATCAGGATAGTGTCATTAATATTGTAAGGGATGCTAGGTACAGCATGTGTATGTCTGTGTTTCCCCTCCTCTTCCTTCTCTCTCTGGGACCGGCTGAGGAGTGTTGGGGAACAGACAGAAATAGAGAATAAGAAGAGCAGATCAAACAAGGGCAGCCTCTCTCATCCTTCATCTAGCCGTCAGTTTCGTGTGGCAGATGCTGTTCTCACCCCGCGCACCTCTTTGAAGTGACATTAGGGGTTCACAAAGGATTTAGGCCAAAGCCTGTAATGGGGGAACATCAGCTTTTGGTGTGCAGCACAGGAACCTGAACACTAATAAGAGTATATACTCGAATTAAATGTTTATGTACACTCAATAGTGGACAGTAACAAAGTATTTTTACTAACTGATACATTTTTGAAAGTGCCTGGGCTACATCAGAATCTTGTACTTTTATCTCACTGCATTCCAAAACACAATGTTGTACTTTTTACTCCACTGCATTTCTTAGAAACGTGTCGTTATAGCAGTGTCCGATTCATGAATGAGCTGATTCTTTTCAATGAACCTGTTAAATCAGTTTGCAAATCGCTCTGAACGATGCATTCGCGAACTGGACAGAATTTGTTGCAGATGTTCTCGAGGCTCAAGTGAATTTACAAGTCTGACTCAAAATGGGAGATCCTTAGAGCTTAAGTATGTAAGTCAATTTTAGGATTTATTGTTATAAAGGAAAGTCATATTTAGGTCACGACTGTCAGTTGTTTGTTAACTAATTCTGATGTCTAAACGTGAGCTGTTTATGACCACTGTATGAAATGCGGACATGTGCACATTTGTGCATCACCATCTCAGTGAAGTTCAAGGGAAAATCAAATCAAACAAATCAAAATAACGCAAATTAATGTGCATGCATCCTCCCTGCTGATGAAGCAATTTTAAAATGATTATGCATTCCTCATTTTTATTTTTTTTTACTGTTTCAACATTATATTGTTATGCACGTTTTTATGCACATTTAATTTTTTCTAATTTTGTGAAATATTATATATATATATATATATATATATATATATATATATGCTTTCCCACATATTTGTATATATATGAAGTATCAGTAACCTAAATTGATATTTTAATATATTTAAAGTTTTGATTGTATGAAAAGCCCCCCTCCCCCAGGTATTTAGAACAGTAAGATTATATAAAACATATAATATACATTTATTAAATAAGTATATAAGTTAAAATGACAAAATAGGTCAATACTTTTTACTTTTAATACTTAAGTAGATTAAAAATCAAATACTTTTTTTTTTACTTTTGCTCCAGTAAAATTGAAAAGGAGAACGCAAGACTTTTACTGGAGTAATATTTTATTAGGGTATCTGGACTTTTACTCAAGTACTTGATTTGTGTTCTTCATCCTCCACCGTTTACACTTGAAAATACTCGATTTTCAGATGTTCTCAAAAATGGCCAAATAAGGTTGCTTAAAATATTGGTTGCATTGTGTGGGGTTCAATAAAAAAAAGGTTTGAGGTTTGTTCAGATCGCTTCCCCTACGTATGAGCAGTACTAAAAATAATTTGTGACACAGCCTAAGTGTGTGTGTGTATGTGTGTGAGAGAGAGGGAGGCAAAGAGTGAAAAAATAATATATTTAGCCTCTCTGAAGCACTATGTTATTTTTCTTATCATGATAATAATGTTATTTAAAGGTTGCAAAAATATTTCTTAGAATAGAATAGAATAGAATAGAATAGAATAGAATAGAATAGTTTTTATTGTCATTGTACAGCTGTACATTGACATTTGAAACATTTAGAACAATGTTCTATTCTTATAGTTCTATTCTATAAACTTCATTTACACCTAAAATATAACATTATTTGAACATTTATTTGTAATATTCTAAGAATGTAAAAATGTTGCGTTTTCTTACCATGAGAATAATGTTATTTAAAGTTGCAAAAACAATGCTCCGTTAGCTTAATTTTCTCCTAAAATATCATGTTAAATGACAGTTTACTTTTAATATTCTAAGAACATCTTGTTGTGATCTAAATGTCATTTAAATGTTTCAAAACATTTCTTAGAACTTTTATCAAGTACAAATAATATCATAAGGGCATTTCAAGAATGTTTTCTCTTAATATTAATATTAATAAAGTTGTAAGAACCTTCCATAAACATTACTTTAAGAACATTTTTTCCTAACATTTATCTAAGTTTAAAAACGAAACGTGTGAACGTTCCCTGTTAGCAGGGTAGGTTACATCACATTTTCACAGTTCCTGTTTTCCAGAGTTCTTTTCACAGTATAACGTCTATCCTTACAGCCTCACGTCAATTAAACCACACATATCACCACCCTGGAGGAAGTTGTTCACATTCTGGATGAGTCATCAAAATAGAAAAAAATAAAGCCTCTCCAAATAGATTCTTACATGTATAGAGCTAACACACACACACACACACACACACACACACATACATGCACACTGTGTATCAAACACGCTGATCATATCTGAGAGTCTGTGTCGGTGAGTGCTGAGGTTTATAAAGGTTAAATACGGAGCCTGAGTCTGTTTATAGTGCTGCCATTTTTTAAAGTAAATATCTCTTCTCCTGACCTGTAGCAGGCAGGCAGCGTGCGTCGGCCCAGTAAAGCGCATAATCACTCTAATTAGAAGAGGTCGCAGAAAGGAAAAACATCACCTTGTTCATAACCTACACACACACATATAGCCAAACACACCCTGTCAGTCACCCTCCTCTAAATGCACTTCCTTTGAAAAGAAGATGCAGGGAATTGATGCAGCCGGTGTTTCTGGACGCAGAACAATGAAAGGCAACTGTTTCTGAGAATGAGCATGATTTGCATCGATCTGAAGTATCTGGTGAATCTGTTAAAGAAGATCACAGTTTTTGCAAAACAGCCTGTGTCTAAAAGAAAGGATGGGCCTCAAGGATACACTCAGCCATGCAATCCATATAAAATTATGTATGAAAGTGACAGGGAGAGAGAGAGAGATGTAGTGGCGATCACACACGTCACACCCACAGACTCTTCATTTAGACCGTCTGATGCACACAAAAATGGCAAGAGGTTTAAAGTAGTGGTTTTGGTTTTACTGGCAGACGTCCATTGTATTTTTAGGATTCCTCGCTGATTCACCTGTTTTGTTTTGTTTTTTTTTTTTTTGCTGGGAAACACACTCGTATTTATAAGGTACCAGTGAGTGCTTCTGAGGAATTACTGGCTGGATCCAAGTCTTAGAAGTATGCATCACACTTAAATGTATTGCAATGAATCAAAAATTTCATTTATTCCAGGGTTTTACAAAAGAGCTACACTTCAAAGAAAAAGTATTTGTTTTTTTTTGTCTTGTTTTCCAATACAAATATCTCAAACAAATCGTTCTTAAATCAATATGCATTTACAAAATGTAATTATAAGATATTAAGTATTGTTTTCTGTGAAAAGTACTTTATCAAAATCTTTGCTTTAAAAAAAATAGCCAATGGGGCATAAAAAATAATCATTTTTATGCCGATTTGCTGCTTAATATTATCATTATTATTTCTTATTTTTATAAAAACAGCTCAATATTTGCATAGAAAATGTATAAATAAAAGCTCAAAAGAACAGCATTTTGTATTTCTTTTATTTATTTTTTATTGAATTTTTATCAAGCATTACTTTAAACCTTTGCAGAACAATTTACCAAGTAGTTTTTGGTTAGGCAAGCGTAGCGTCTGGGGTTTCAGATCAGAGATGGAGGCTCTGACGATGCGGTGGCAACGTGATGGTTTTGTAAATGTGGTTTGGAGGGAACGGCCGAGAGATCTCGACACCTTTGCTCTCCACAGATGCTTCCTGTTAGACACAGAATCCCAAAGAAGGCTGTTTGAGTTCAGCCTCTAGAATTGACATGAACCTCGGACATCAAATGAGCCGAGGGGCTCCGAACAGGTGTTACTTGGCCCACCGATGCAGCCGCTTGCTTAGATTTAGTGACCAACGTGCTAGCGCTGTTTATGCCCCTGAGCATGCCAAGCGTGTGCTGCGCTGCCAGTGTTCTCCAGAGCCCGGACCCTTCCAAGCATCATTAAACCCTTCGTGCTTTCCCAGTCCAAACATCAATCGCGCCTCCGTATCCCACTGACCACCCTGGCCTCCCCTTTCAAACACATTTATCTTCTCTGGGCTCTCAGCACCTGCCGGTGAGCCGCTAGACTCCGCCCCTTCCATTGCTGTCCTGTAGACCTCCAGAGCCGTCCCGCTTCCAGGCATGATTAATCAAGTACCGATAAGGGGGCCATTAAGTTAGATAATGATGGACCTGCGTGAGGAGCCTGGGTTTAGGTTCAGTAGGGTGGAAGACGCCCCTGAGAGGTGCAGTGAAAAGGATAGGAGGCTTATCTCTCCAAAGACAGACCCGGTGCCGCCTCAAGGGCTAATAAACCACCCAAAGTCAGCCAACACCTGGAGATCTGCCCCCGCTTTTATACTACAGATCTCTTTTAGCCCCACGGAGGGGCGGACGGATAAATGGGAATGAAGGGATGGCTGGAGGTACAGCATGGACTCTCGGGCCTCGTTCTCGTGCTCCTCGGAGAGCAGTTAGGCTTTTTGTGAGCAAGTTATTATTTCATCTGCAGGATTTATGTCTCTCTAATTCTCTTTTATTTCCTTCAATTTTTATATATCTCGCTCTTTCACTCACCGTCTTTCCTTCATTCCTTTCTTCTGTCTGTCAGTGGGACTGGATTTATGCCTCTTTGGTCGAAGATATCTTATGATGAAGGTGGCAAATAAACGGCACACAGCGGACCTCTTTGAGATATAGTCTTAAACGATATCCCTTTTTCATAATAATTGTAAACTATATATGTATTTTTTAATGATTAAGGATCATTATTTATTTAGTTAGTTTTTTTTTATATTTTCTCTAGATAAAGTCGATCTTTTAATATATTATAAAATATATTTTAAAGACGCGTTTCTAAATGAAGATCACGCAGGCCAAGGCGGCAGACAGCGCACCCGGTTTGTTTTCTTTATTTTGTAAATTGACAACGTTTTGTTGTTATCATGTGTGTACAAATAAAATTAGACCCTTTGCAGATTTGCTCTTATCTGTATGATCAAAACTGAAAGTGTAATTTAAGTTCTTTCCATGGGTTATCAGGAGAAGATGCCACAAAAAACTTATCCACGTTTGTCGACCCCAGAGGGTTAAGGTGAAACGTCATAAAGTCAGTACATAAATGAAACACAACAGTATTCCCAGAGGCGTAAATGAGCAACCTCTGAGAAATGATCGTTTCTCTCTCGGTGGTTAAGATATTGTGTGTTCCAGCGGTTCAAGGGCAGACCAAGTGGCTTGTAGGTCAAAGAGAAAAAGAGTCAATTAGAAAAGAGCTCCTCCAGCCCGTGATGCTGTTTTATGTGTAGTGTATCGTTTACACAAACCTCGTCACGTCAAGAGCAGCGAAAGCATTCTTGCTCTTTTGCTAACATTTATGTTAGGAGATAAACACAGGGATTATGAAGACCTGATCTCAACATCCAGCCTCATCAAACAACACACACACACACACACAAGAGAGAAAAGGGAGATAAATCTCTGATGTTGAATGATAGGAAAGATAGAAAAACAGCTGTGCCCTGTTACCCCCCTCTTGACATTTATGTGAGGAAATAAATGAAAGGATGAATACCTGATCACACACGTAGTCTTTATGATCAGCTGTGTGGTTGGGAACTGATCGTGTGTGTGTGTGTGTGTGTGTGTGTGTGTGTGTGTGTGTGTGTGTGTGTGTGTGTGTGTGTGTGTGTGTTTGAGGGCTTTGTGTTCCTGTAGAGTGGCTCATAAAACAGAGGGGCACAAAGCAGAAAATTGAATGCATCTCATATGTGTCACAGATCACACAGGGCAACAGATAAAACACCCTGACTGGGTCACTAACACACACACACACACACACTCCTCAGTTCATGCATTTCATCTTTCAGTCATGTGACATCGGTCTGGAATCGACCACAGTAACACAGGACATTCATTTCATTTTAGTGTTTCCTTCTGTTTTTGCATTAGGGAAGCACACTATAATTAGTCAGTATAAGTTTAAAAGTGAGAAATAAAAATACCATGCTCACATATAAAGTCACTTCTTATTTATTTATTACTTTGAGTCAGAAACAGACTTCCATAGTAAATGCTGTTTATGTATTTATTTATTGTCACAAATTCACAATTACCTTGTTTTTGGATATGACTGCAACGGTCACTCTGATTTTGACTATGTATGTTTATTCTGCCATATGTTGAATATTCAATGTTTCTTTTGCAATAGGCGACATTATGGAAGTAAAATGGGTTGTGAATTCATTTTATATTGACTTTTATGAGATGCTGTGACCTTGAGAACAGGAGGGTAGGAGGTGAGATGAAAATCGAAGCGGAAGTGCTAGACAGCGCTGATCTGTGACCAGGTTTTGAGGATTAAACTGAAGTGTTTGGCATTATCACAAAACTGGATTGCAATCAGTTGCTGACAGACTCAATGTTTCCTGAACCATATCTACAGTGCCACAGCAAAAGAAATGATATTCTAGCGAAGTTGTGAACTTGCCATGTGAATTGAATGTAATGAGACACAAAGATTTGGCTCCGTAATAAAAAGACGGCTAGAAAACTTTCAGTGTTAGCTTGAAAAATCTGGGTCTCAATTTTGAAAAAAAAAAAGCACTGAGGTCTAATGATAGTCTCTGACAAGTCAGCATAATAAATACAAAACACATTTTGGTATTGCACCTAACATAATATAAACAGTGTGACAAATATAATCTGCTTTATGAATGAATGACTCTCACGATTCTTTACAAAAGAAACTGAAACTGAAAGATATTATACGGAAAGACATATCCAATAAAAAAAATTAACACATTCAAAAGTAAATATTATTTTAAATAGTTTTATTTGGATTTGTTAATTATTTTATTTGACATATGCTACAAAAATAATGTTCAACACAGTTTTTTTCTCTTTTTACATTGCCACACTATAAATTAAAGCTATTATGTTTTATGTATTATATATCAATGTGTGTGTGAGTGTGAGTGTGTACGTGTACAATTTCACTTTTTAAAGAATGATTTTAATATGTATTTTTTATAATGTATACTGTATGTATATATGTGTGTGTGTGTGTGTGTGTGTGTGTGTGTGTGTGTGTGTGTGTTTGAATGTTACACATGAATATATATATATATATATATATATATATATATATATATATATATATATATACACACACACATATATATATATAAATTTAATATTAAAATACAAATTATATATTTAAACTTAAGTTATTTTACTTGCATAGGGAAAAAAATGTATATGCTACAAAAATATTTTTTATATTTTTTTTTAATTACATTGACATAAAAAGAAGCTATTATCTTTTAGATGTATGACTATTCAGATATAATAATTTTAATAAATTGACTTAAAAAAAAAATATATATATATATATATATATATATATAAACATTTATATAATCTCTTCAGATTTTACTCCCTCTGTATTCTCTCTCCCTCATCTGTCTAATTCAGCAGGAGGTTCATATTCTTTAAACACAAACACTCCCGACAATCACACACACACACACACAGCCCCTACGCACTCTCAGAACCCATAACCTTCCACTTTCTCCTCATCATTCCCATCTTTCCCGCTCGTTCTCCGTCTTGCTGGCTCAGTGTACAGCTCAAGAGGCGCAAGGTGACATTATGCGTCATATCAGCATTCCACAGCAGCTCTCTCTCTCCATTGGTCTCTCTCTCTTTCTGTCTCTTTTGCACCTTTTCTCTGTTGTGAGAGTAATTACCACAGACTCAGAGTCTCAATTTGCCATTAAAGAACAAGAGCCTGAGGTAGCTAGAGAAAGAAAGAGAGAGACGGATAAAGGAGAGAGGAAGACAGCGAAAGGCAGGCAGGGTAAATAAAGAGTCTGAAAACAGAAAGAAAAGTAGACTTCTAGCAGGAAGAGACGTTATCACAGACAGAAATGCATTTGCAGCTCTCTGAACACGAGCAGTTTTTCTCTGAATGAAAACTTAGCTTGCACAACGCCTGTGTTTACTCCGTCATCACTTCTACTTTCTGTCGGGCTCACATGCAGACATATGTGCACAAACACACTGCAAATAATTGTTATCCAGTACAAATAACAAAACATTCTTAAATAAAGATGCATTTACTTCGGAAGCAAAATGACAATATATTAAGAGCCGGATTCACTGAACAGAGCAAATTAGCATGAAAACACAATCCTATAGAAGCACATATTGGAGCGGAAAGTTCTGATCTACTGACAGTGTGCAAATTATCGCAAACGCATTTCAAAAATGATAAGCGCAATCTACCAAGAGCTGCGTAAATTAGCATGGGGTCACAAACAAACAGAGCCAATGATAATCATTTCACATATTTTTATATTCTAAGAATGTTAAAGTTTCCAGTTTTCTTGTCATGAATAGAATGCTATTTAAAGGTTACAAAAAATGTTTCTTGGAACATTCACCGAATACAAATAACACGATAAAGAGGTTTTTAGAATGTTGTTCTACGAATGTTTTCTCTCAATGTTCATCAAGTACGAATAACATGATGAAGGCTTTCCACAGAATGTTGTTCTTCGAATGTTTTCTCTCAATGTTAAAGAATGTCCCATGAACATTAATAATTAATTTAAGCATTAAATAAAAACAGAAAAGTTTATTTTCCTTACACCATTGTCAGTTTTTTTTTTTTTTTTTTTTTTTTTAAGCAAAACTAGTTTTATTTTAATACATTTTTTCAGTAAACCAAAAATGAATTTAAAATTGTATGGCATTTTGCTTCTCAAGTAAATTTATCTTGATTTCAAACAGTTTGGAGATTGGTACTTGTTAGAAAAACAAGACTGCTTTTTTGACGTGCACAAATACGATAACAAATTAGAAGATTGTACCTATTGGCTAAAGTGAGCCAGTTAATAAAGCAATACATTCATGATTCAGTCTGAAAGATTAGTTAAATATTAGTCTCTATTAGTTGAATGATAGAGAAATCTCTGGTTATTGTGTGTGTAAGTCACTGCACACACTCCGTCCTGCAGAATATCTGTGGACTGAGCAAAAGTGAGAGAGGAGAAAAATCTGGCTTCTGTATCTCCAGGAGAACGACTTTCTCCTGAGAAGAAAAACAGAGCACAACATTTTAATAAGGGTCCCACCTCAGGGACCCCTTAACCTGGAGTCTATTCAGATTTGATTCACACCAGAACTGCAGGTGTGTTAATAATCAATTGGAGTAAACAGTGGTTTATAAAGGGGGCCAGGCCGAGCCAGAGCCAGAGCTGGATAATTAGCTCATTACGGATCAGTGCTAAGACGGACCGAGACCCTGGATACCAGCCTGAGGACCCACCAGGCCCAGTCCAATTAATGTCCCTGTCCCCTACTACTGACAATGTGTGTGCCTGTGTATGACTTACACAATTCCTCCTCATAAAGCTCAAAATGGTCTGTGAGAGATTGTAAGTCACAGCAATATTAGTGTGTATAGCTTACAGTTTTTTTTCTGTATGCATTCTTGACATATATAGGTCAGCTGTACGGTTGTGTATTTGTAAATATGCCCTTGTTCGTCCTCGTAGTGTCGCTGGCATTGAAAAGTAGGGCAGGGAATATTCCTCATGGTGATATAACAAGTCGTAAGTGTCACATCTAAGACCTCTCATAAACCAGAGACTTACGGAACCGATGCAGGCCGACCGACCAGCCCTCTATGATAATCATCCATCACCTTGTACATTTATCAAATATATTAAAACAGCTGATTAACAACAGCAGGTAAAAAAAAAGTGCAATGGTTTAAATTTTACATGATGTGTTTTACATGATGTGATACAGTGTGTGTTCATGTGTGTGTGTGTGAATTGCATTTATTTTATTTTTACTGTGTGTTTTTATTTGTATGTATGTTGTATGTAATTATGCAATGCATGCAATTATTGTTACTACTGTAGTCAGTAACATGAAACAGGGACACTGTAAAATAAAGTGTTACCTTTTATTTTATGTATATTTCATTCTTTTTTTATTTATTTATAGATTTATGTTTATTTTGATTTATGTATTATACTTTAAATATTTTATGTATTTATATTTAGTTTTTGTATTTTATTTTATTCTATTATATTGTATATACTTATTTTATTTGTACTGGCTGACACTTTTATCTAAACTGATTAAAAAGAATAGTAATAATAATTTAATCAAAGCTATATGTTTTATCAGTTCTCTGGGAAGCAAATGCATGACCTTGATTTTGCTCACAACATGCTCCACTGTTCAAACTACAAAACATAGCAGAATTACTGGATGTACTTTCGACCTCAGTTCAAGCAAGCTTACTGATTCATGGTGGGAGAACCGTGTGGTTAGTATAGAGCCGTATGATCCTGCAGCATGGCTAATGTCCTAGTGTAGCTAGCATTAAAAACACTCAGCGTCTGGCCTGGATCCTGCTGTACTTGGGATTTGATTGTGAGCGGATCTTTCTGACAGGTGTCTCAGAAGGTGGTCAGATCGCCTCTGGCTGTCGTCCCACCTGGCCCAAGAGCGGAGCGGCTCTCAGCGACTCTTTTCTTTTCCCTGAGGTGGTAATAAAAGAGCCGGATGGCAGGGGTCCAGAGTAGAGATGGGCGTTAGATGACATGAGACAGACAGCTGAATCTTCTGGGAATTGGCCCATTTGTTCCCCAACGGGAGAGACTGGCACAAAGAGAGAATGCTGAGGGTGTCTTTGTTCAAGGTCACACACCAACTGTAGATTTAGTGACTGGGACACAAGCTGTTTGCCCACACGCATAGCAGACTTAGAAGCATATTTAGTTCTTGCTATTACTAAAACTCGTACTTGCGGTCATGGGCCTGTTAAAAATCACTAACCTGGAGTGAAAACCTAGATTTAGCTATATATATATATATATATATATATTTTTTTTTTTTTTTTTTTTTTTTTTTTTTTTTATTTATTTATTTATTTATTTTTTTATGCAGTGTAATTTAATGCAATTCCACTGACTGTCTATAAAAACTGTTCTTTTACATGAAAAACTAATCCTATAACTCTTTGTGAATTCAGTTAGTTATGTGGCCGATTCAAATTCATACAAATACAAATTCTGAATTTTGCACAAATGTGACCCTGAACCTCAAAACCATAAAAAAGTCATAAGTTACACAAGTATATTTGTAACAATAGCCAACAATACATTATATGGGTCAAAATGATTGATTTTTTTTTTATGCCAAAAATGATTAGTATATTAAATAAAGATCATGTTCCATGAAGATGTTTTCTAAATTTTTTAACATAAATATATAAAAACTTCATTTTTAATAAGTAATATGCATTGCTACGAAACTTAATTTGGATTTGCATTTTTCTCAATATTTAGATTTTTGCACCCTCAGATTCCAGATTTTCAAATAGTTGTATCAAAAAAAAAAAAAAAAAAAATATATATATATATATATTACCCTTCTAACTTTTTTTTTTTGTTTGGTCCATGGTCACAAATCTGAAAGCAACCACCAAAAACGCTCTAGCAACATCTTAGCAACTGATCAGAGTACCCTAGCCACCACCCCAACATTATATCTTCCACCCAAAATACTGCATAGCAATGTGAATAAAAATACAAAAAACAACAAACCCTAGCAACCACCCAAACACTCTAGGACCCACCTAGCAACACCATTTTGACTTTTGGCTGGTAAGCAACAACATAACAATGTGCGAATAAGCACTCATGCAACACACATTCTGTTAAAAGTCTTGTTTGTCATTCTGTCACTCTCATTCTTACAGATTCCCCTCGGTGGATTTGTAAGTGAGACAAACAGATTTGTGCTCGTGATTATCTGACAGCATCGTCTCACATCTGATGAGAGAGAGAAACTTATTTCATTATTACAGATCTATCTGCTGACCAGCAGCAACCTTTCCTCTCGTTCTCTCCCTCTTCTGTTCTACAAGTTCCTCCGATCTGTATGTGTTAGTACCCCTCCTGTTGCTCTCCACCTCTGGCTGTCCTTCTCCCTCCATCTGTTTGTTCTGGCAGAGGTGTAGCTGTTCAGATATGATCCACATACACCAACTTGAGGTGCTCTCGGGAGCATGCGTGTGAGGTTAATGGTCAAAAGCTGCTTTTGATCTTTTTTTCGTAAATTCCTAATAAACACATTTGTGTAATTATACACATACATCTGCCCACAGGCCTCTGAGACAGATGTATTAGCCATCCAGAGACTATCAGTCTCAAATTAAATGACTTTGGTTTTTCTCAATGCTTGTTCCATATCAGTGGATTTTGTCTTTAACGGAATCAGAATAAGGTGCAGCTGAAGGCAAAATCAAGCCATCAATGCATTGGTGCTAACGGAGTTGCAATCTTAAGGTTATTATCTTTAATTATTTAAACAACGGCACCATTGCCTCAGGAATTAGCAGAAGCTAATTCAAATATCGGCAAATTTGCTCTGATGGGGGGAATGAGTAAAGAAGCATTTTTTTTTTCATTTAAAGACATTTGTTGGCATTATACCAATAAACGCCTGCCTTTTATGTTTAAAGCAGATTCCGTTTGAAACTCGCAACCAGTTTTACTTAAAAGGGGTATCAAATGAAAAATAATAATAATCCTTTTGTCAGTCTGTTCATAAGCAATGCTTTCTTTTTAGGATTTTTACATAATTACACCAGTAGGTGATGGCAAGTGATTGTCTTAATGAGTGAGTCATGATTCATTTAAACTATTCATTCAAAAACACTGATTCATTCAGAACAAAACAAATGACTCCTCATGAGTAAGTCGTTAAGGCATTCACTCAACGAATTCATTGAAAACACTGGTTCATTCTTAATAGCACATTTCTTTCTGTAAGAAATTTCTATTTTCTATTTTTATAGCAGAAGAAAAATTTATATGCTATTTCAAATTCATGTGAGTAATTGCATCGTTCATTTAACAGATTAGTTGAAAAACACTTAATAACTCTTCTCCCACCAGCTTTTTTTTTAAATTCCCAGACACTACCAGCGATTTTGATGATTTTTATAAAAATTGTATGGCCACATTACATTTTGCTGTCTGAATATTTGAATATGCAATATAGGTAGGTTTCATCAAAACTTATCATTTTGAGTAAAAAGGTAAGAAAATCTAATATTATTCAAAAACTACATCTGGATAACATTTAGTACAATTATCAAAACATAAATCCAGTAACTCACATCCATCAACACCTCCAAAGCTTCCACAGACATATATCACTTCCTGGATCAACATTTTACACCGTAACATTATGCAGTTTTAGTTTATATGCTGTCTAATGCTGATGATTACATTATTTTTCTTATGCATCTGTTTACATAACAGGTTTCTCCATCTTGATCACGTGTGTTTTTTTGTTCGGGAGGTTTTGTATTCACCCCCGAGTGTATAACAGTGAAAACATGAAAAGCCGTAAAAACTTATCTTTGGCGGTGAAGCGTTGTCTTCTCTTATTAAATTTTTTAATGAGATATTTGATCAAAAATATGTTAATTAATTAATTTTCATCCAAACGATCCTTCCACCCATTTCAGCCAAACAGTTAGCCACGCCTTTAAAACATGCCATTGGTTAAGCCAAAGGTTAAGTATTAGCAAGGCTGGGCTTTGAGAAAGAAGCATGTACATCAGCATTTTAGAGATAGAAAGAAAAAAAAAAAGAATAGAGGAAGCTTTCCCCAACCCCAGGCTGAGACACGGCAGAGGAGAATGAAACACGCCCAGCATGTAGAATTATGGGTAACTACATGGTGTTTCAGTGTTTTGAAGGAGAATTAGATACAGCAACAGAGAATCGCTCCTGAGAAAACTACAGCAGTGAAGCTCTAACTGTGGTTTTCAGCTGAAAACTGAGCTCATTGAGCTGCCAGCAACATCCACTTAGAGTGTGTGTGTGTGTGTGTGTGTGTGTGTGTGTGTGTGTGTGTGTGTGTGTGTGTGTGTGTGTGTGTGTGTGTGTGTGTGTGTGTGTGTGTGTGTGTGTGTTTGATTCTACAGGGAACCAAAGCGATGCCACTTCCTTTTTGTTTTCCTCTCATACCTGTTATTTTTTGTTCCTCCTCAGTTTTGCCTCCTCACATCCGCCTTTCTTTCTAAAGTGGTTTCTCTCTCTTTTCGCTGCCACTGTTTGGTTTTGATTAGATAGCCACCACATTGTCATGCAAAGCGTGAGAAAGCCGAGAATACAAGAGAATTTCCTCTGCAGCTCATCTGAAAGGGGTTGGATGTAATCCCTTGTGTCACCAAGCGGAAAGAGGCTACTTTTTCTCTCCGCGTTTTATTTTTTCCTTTCTCTTACCGTCATTCTTACATTTCCTGGTGTCTGCTTGCCAGCGGCCTCACTGAAGCTTGGCGTTTACATAGATCGATGAGGCCCCATTCACGCGCATGTCATTCGCAATCAGACTCATGTTTGTTTTTAATTAAACTTTCATTCTGTATTGTCCAAGAAAATAACACTGGGGGAGTCTGCTTTGATTTGTACTCTTATTTAGATGAGCATGCTGTTTTCTGTTTTGTGCTTGATGCTGATCAGAACGTCTCAAAGAAAAAGTTTGTGTCATTTTTTAGTGTTGTAGCAGTCGATTCTCTGAAAGTTTTCGATTGTGTGCGAACAAAACAACCACTGTGGATTTGAGAAATAACAAGCACACATAAGATCTCGATTGTTTCTACTTGACAGCAACGAGAGCCTTAATCTTCTTGGATGTTTTTCAAATGTCTTCTGGGAAATAGGACTCAAACTGTTTCTCAGATCACTGTTAGTTTAGTATTTTGTTCAATTTTACTACTTTTGTATGCTGTTGATTAATATTTAAATTATCTTTCATTTTTATATTTTCAGTTTTCATTTTAAAGGGGCTAAAGATGCAATTTCAAGTTTTCCTTTCACTTTGGAGTGCTACAAGCTGTTTGTGAATAGATAAGATCCCAAAAGTTGCAAAGACTAAAGTCTCAAAGCCAAAGAGATATTCTTTATCAGAGTTAAGACTTCTTAAAACGCCTCATTTAAACACGCCCCCCACATGTCTATGTCACTGTGTGGGAAGATTTGAATAACACCACTCAAATGTACACGCAAAGAAAGAAGGAATAACTTATTCTTGCTGTAGTATTGTTGCTGCCGCCGCCATGTTGTGGAGATGCTGTGTGTTTAGTTGTGAAAGCAAAACTTCTTTGTTTGGCCTTCCAAAAGAGGGCACACCTAGAAATCAGTGGTTAAGTTGTATTTACAACATTGTTCCAGAACAGTTCAACCCAAATATTCAGATGTGTGCAGTGCATTTTACGGAGGACTGTTTCCTGAACCTGGGAGAGTAGCCAACAATGGCTGTGCACAAAGGTTGTTTCTATAAAGTGGGGCAGTTCCAACTTTGCAACGACATTCTTGCGCTTCTGACTTAAAGCCTGTAAATACATTTTCATATTTAAAGAATTTGCCACTGACGATTCAAACAAGAGTTTTGAACAGAGTAATGATTTTTGTTTGTTGTTTCTCCAATCACAAATGCAGACATGGTTTTATGTTTACGTGGCATGATAAATGCAACGCAACGTGTAAAAAGACAGTATAAATCATTATAATCAGTAATTATGTCCCCACTGGATGCAACAAATGCCTTGTTTGTAATAGGTTTTATTGGTTTTGTCTCATCGCGCCAGGATACTCAGCATCACAGTATGGTAAGGAGCGTAACATTTATTGCAACACCTGTAACCACACTCTCCCTAGGTAAAATGTTCTGTTTTACAAGCTCCGTGTGCAGTACCGCCTTAATCTCTTTCTTTAACGCATTTCGAGATACAACTATATCATAGAAATCTGCTATCACTAACAAATCATCTTTACGACATTTCTCCAATTGTTCTACTGTCGGCCCGATCGTAAATTTATAGAGTTCAAATTTGGATGACATACTAATCACCGTAACTCCTCCCTTACCAAAAGAAAAATCCCAGTCAAAGAGAAACCACAACAGAACAACTAAATGACTCACTACTTTCCACTGGAATGGACGAAATGGATGAGCTACCAATTTAGCAAGAATGGACGAGCCCCCAATTTCCATGTTACGCCCTGTCTTGGGGTAGAGCGTAACATGGGAAAAAACAAGCGTGAACCATCAACTTCTTTTGAATTTTATTTGGGAGTCCACTTTCAGGAGCTGACAGTGCCAAAATAATAAACAAAAAATTTGCTAAATATTAAACCCTCTAAATTACCTATCCAAAATAAAGAAGCAAAAAAAAAAAAAAAAAATCTCTTAACCTAGCTACCTAATCCAAAAACAGAGATCCAAACATTACAAAAACAAAGGGTCTAACTCCCTACTTTCCCAAAACTATTTACGATATTCACAATAAAGATTTACAAAGAAACATCAAGTTCAGAGGAAAAATCAAAATCGTACAACAGGCAAAAGGTTCAAGTAAGCCAGAGGTTCACTACAAGCAACAAATATCCAAGCAATCTCAATCTAGTATACAAACAGGGGTAAAAAAAAACACAAGCACAGTACAAACAGCATGGTTCACAAAATGGCCACCCCCATTAAAGGAAATGCTGTCATCTGTTTTAAAGGAGCGAAGACCAATCAGAGGACAACAGCAATGAGTCTGCAGGAACCAATCAGCAGCAACCTGGGCAGACACACACAAACAAAACACAAAAAACTATAGGGTCGTAACAAATCACACGCTTGAGGTATTCAGCCAATCACAACGCACTGGTTAGCTGGCCAATCAGAGCACACCTTGCTTTTCAGAACGATGAGCCTTGTAAAAAATTACGCGTTTCAGGAAGGCGGGGCATAGAGGAGCAACAATGATGTACAGTATGTGTAAAATAATGTTTTTTGAACCTTAAATTGCATAAACACATTGCATTAAATTTTGGTCATTTAATTTATATTTTATTTATACTTTTGTTGTACTTTTGTCTTTTGTGTTACTTTTTGTTTAATATTTCTTTTTATATTTAAAATTTTATAATTTCAATAATTTATTTATTTAAGATTAAATATGTATTTCGGTTAGTTGTCAAAGTAACATTTCTGAATTTAGTTTAAGTTAGTTTTCTTATCTGATATTTATATATTCAATTTTATTTTAGTTTTTAATTTCAGTATTGTTTTATTTCAGCCTTTTTTCCATCACCGAAAGCAAATATATAGTTCAGTCATGAAAGTCTAGATGGCGCAGGCTGACGGGTTGTTAATGTAACTGATGATATTCCAAGAGTTAAAGGACTTGGCACAAGCTGATTGGTTCATGCTGCATATGCAGCCAATGGGCTTACTGCCTTGCATTTATATGGCTGGCTAGCATTCACAGAGTTTCTCCGTAACCCTTCACCTCCACCTGTATAGATCTGCTACGGGTTATTTTATATGTTATTTGTGCAGCAGCAGCAGCATGTCTTAAATACTTACAGCACCATATCGCAATATGCATTGGCAGTAAGTTTCTGTACTTGTTTGCAGCAGCAGCAATAATCTACAGTCGTGGCCAAAAGTTTTGAGAATTACATAAATATTGGAAATTGGAAAAGTTGCTGCTTAAGTTTTTATAATAGCAATTTGCATATACTCCAGAATATTATGAAGAGTGTTTAGATGAATTGCATAGTCCTTCTTTGCCATGAAAATTAACTTAATCCCAAAAAAAACTTTCGACTGCATTTCATTGCTGTCATTAAAGGACCTGCTGAGATCATTTCAGTAATCGTCTTGTTAACTCAGGTGAGAATGTTGATGAGCACAAGGCCGGAGATCATTATGTCAGGCTGATTGGGTTAGAATGGCAGACTTGACATGTTAAAAGGAGGGTGATGCTTGAAATCATTGTTCTTCCATTGTCCTTCCAAGAAGGCTTCAGGGCGTCCAAGAAAGTCCAGCAAGCGCCAGGATGGTCTCCTAAAGAGGATTCAGCTGCGGGATCGGAGTTCCACCAGTGCAGAGCTTGCTCAGGAATGGCAGCAGGCAGGTGTGAGCGCATCTACACGCACAGTGAGGTGAAGACTTTTGGAAGATGTCCTGGTGTCAAGAAGGTCAGCAAAGAAGCCATTTCTCTCCAAAAAAAAACATCAGGGACAGATTGATCTTCTGCAGAAAGTATAGTGAATGGACTGGTGAGGACTGGGGCAAAGTCATATTCTCCGATGAAGCCCCATTCCGATTGTTTGGGGCATCTGGAAAAAGGCTTGTCCGGAGAAGAAAAGGTGAGCGCTACCATCAGTCCTGTGTCATGCCAACAGTAAAGCATCCTGACACCATTCATGTGTGGGGTTGCTTCTCATCCAAGGGAGTGGGCTCACTCACAATTCTGCCCAAAAACACAGCCATGAATAAAGAATGGTACCAAAACACCCTCCAACAGCAACTTCTTCCAACAATCCAACAAAAGTTTGGTGAAGAACAATGCATTTTCCAGCATGATGGAGCACCGTGCCATAAGGCAAAAGTGATAACTAAGTGGCTCAGGGACCAGAATGTTGAAATTTTGGGTCCATGGCCTTGAAACTCCCCAGATCTTAATCCCATTGAGAACTTGTGGTCAATCCTCAAGAGGTGGGTGGACAAACAAAAACCCACTAATTCTGACAAACTCCAAGAAGTGAGTATGAAAGAATGGGTTGCTATCAGTCAGGATTTGGCCCAGAAGTTGATTGAGAGCATGCCCAGTCGAATAGCAGAGGTCCTGAAAAAGAAGGGCCAACACTGCAAATACTGACTCTTTGCATAAATGTCATGTAATTGTCAATAAAAGCCTTTGAAACGTATGAAGTGCTTGTAATTATATTTCAGTACATCACAGAAACAACTGAAACAAAGATCTAAAAGCAGTTTAGCAGCAAACTTTTTGAAAACTAATATTTATGTAATTCTCAAAACTTTTGGCCACGACTGTACAACTACAGCAATTACCAACAGCAGCAGCAATCCAGCAAATCTATTCCGCCAAATACATTAATATTGTCATATCCATCAGCATGCTAAAATCTTCCTAGAGATTTCCTATTTTGAATTCAATCAAAATATTTCAAAACAAACTAAAATTTCTCTTCAAATTCTTCCAAATTAAATAGCCTGATATACAATAGTGAGATTAATTTTATAACCAATTTCATTATTAACTGCATAGCTTATTTTATAAAACAATAATTATCATTAATTGTATTTTTACTTTTCCTCAGAAATTTTAGGCCAACAGAACATAACAGACTAGAATGAAAATAAAATAGAATAGAATAACACATGATAGGTAAAAATTGATAGCCTGAATGCACTGTAAGTCGCTTTGGATAAAAGCGTCTGCTAAATGCATAATTTTAATTTTAATTTTAATTTTAATTTTAATTTTAATTTTAATTTTAATTTTAATTTTAATTTTAATTAGAATAGAATAGAATAGAATAGAATAGAATAGAGCACAAGTTCGGTGTTCAATGATCAATGAAGTACATTGAAACTCTATTTAAAACTCTGTATTTTCTATATTTTAATCTATATTTTACAGTTGGGGTCTATTCAAGACATTGTTGATTCTTTAATGAAAGTCCATTATTTCTTCTGAGCTATAAAAGTGCAACATCTGAGCAATAAAATCTCCCTTTAGGTCCAGATGTAGCAAACACTTATTAATTATTCAGGTGTATCAAGAGGAAACTATTTTTCTACATGCAGACGCTACAAAAATCATCATAGCATGTTCATTCTTCTTCTTGAATTATGTGTTTGGCTGGTGTGTGTGTGTGTGTGTGTGTGTGTGTGTGTGTGTGTGTGTGTGTGTGTGTGTGTGTGTGTGTGTTTATTTATCTGGTATAACTCTGTGTAAGTGAGCATCTGAGGGTGGTATCTGTGGGCCAGAGAGACGTTTGCTGACAGGTGGAGCTCTGATTGGCTCGATCATGCCCCACTAACCATGCAACAAACATACACACACACACACTGACCTCTGCAGTCCGTATTTGTGCTTTCCTGTAGGAATAAGCATGCAGTCATTTCAGTGTGTGTGGTGATCTTACTGTTCCCAGACGTGTCATGAAAGACCATTTGAGTCACACAAACAACATCATCCTCCCACCACAGTTCACCCACAGCTTTGTATTTCAGCACGTAGCGTGTTGCTTTTGTCTGAAACGCGGTCATCACAGCGTGGTCCTGCACTGCTGTACATCAAAACCGAAGACAAAATATAAGCAGTTTTACAGCGCAACACATATAAAACCTCCTCTGCTGCGTCTTTTTCTCACTCTCTCTCTTTCATGGCGTGCTCGGCATTTGTGTACTGAAAGATTAAGTAGCTCCGAAGGGCCCGTGTTTACAAATATGCAGCCGCCAAACAGGCCAAAGCCTCCGAATGACTGTTGAATACAAATAGCTTTTTTATCAGTGCTGAGCCCCTGCCCAAAGAAATTGTGTTTTCCATCCTTTCCTCTTATGCCAATGAAATATGAAGCTTTATTTTCCCCCCTCTCTCTCTCTCTCTCTCTCTCTCTCTACATCCCAAATCTAGCAGGAAGCTGTTGGTGTTCTCCCTACACTTCTTCATATACACATACACAGACAAAAAAGGTGATGTGAGCGAAATGTCACATTCCATCAAAAATTAATCTTTTATCAAATCAAAAAAGCGTCTTAAACTGTTCAGGACGCCCCGTTCATTTTCTTCTCTTTTCATGATTTTTTTTTTGACATGCAACAGAGATACTATATAAAATAAATAACTAGAAAAGTGTTAATTGAACCTGTGGTACTTTTTCAGGATTATTTGATGAATACAAAGTTTAAAAGAACAGCATATTCAATATATATATATATATATATATATATATATATATATATACATACACACACATATATATATATATATTTATATAAATTTTTGTTTTTTTATGTCTCACTTTTTATAAATTTACTACATCCTTGCTGAATGAAAGTATTAATAATTGACATTTATTAAAGTAACAGAATAACAATGTAAAATATTCACATTTTGTTATGTTATATAAATATAGTCAAGTCAAAAAAATGTGTAGTGTTTTCACAATACACTTAAATGTATATATGTATTGAGCTTAGTTATGCATTTAAATATATGTAACTTTAATTAAATAAACCTATATAGTCACAAGCTGACTATATATTTTATACCAAAAAGAAAGAAAATAAGTTTTTAACCATAAATATATGCAATTGTACTGAAACTAAAAATATGCATATAATAATTGTATTATTTTAAGTCAATTGTATATCAGTGGATTTAGAGAAGAAAGTCAAGCTGGTCTGTGTAAGCGTGTTAAAAACACAACATGAATGCTGCGAGATGCTGAAACAACAGCAAGACGTGATGCAACAGCCAAAGATGCCACATAGCACGCCAGACTATCTTGCTCTGATTTGTGTCACTCGCTCTTTCGTTTTTTTACCTCTTTCTTTTTTCTTTCTATATTGCCCTTTTCCACTGTTTCCACCCTTCATCATTCCCTCGTCCTACTTTTCTTGCTCTGTTGTTCTTTTTCCAGGCTGCACTTTTGTCCCATCCCTTACTTAGGCAGCAGCGGTGGGAATATTAGCCGGCAGACAGATCATTTAGGGGTCAGACCTGTGAATGTGTTAATTGTGATTTATTGCTGAACTGAATTTAAGAAGAGCTTTTCCTTATTGACCACCTGAAGCTGAGGCCCTAAAAAAAAGTTTGCACCATTTCTTTCTCCTTAACAGTGTACAGCACTCTCAAGGGTTCTGTCAGCCCCAGATACTCATACAATTATAAGATGAAGCACATTAGAACTAGCGCAAACGAAGGCAGATTCAATTCTGCCAATGATGATCCTGGAGGGCAAGGTCTGTGAGGTGAGCAGGGCACGATCTCACAGGAAGTGACAGAATGAGGAAGACCACTGACCTTTTCCGTAAAGACGAATATTCCTCGTCCTCTGCTCTATTTCCTGTGCTAATGTCCATCTATAAGTAATGCTCCTACACTGCTGACAACGTCCTCATCTAGACACATCTCCATTATTAATGGCTGCTGGGATGTTTGAGGTCAGGAGTGAAGCTGGTGGCTTCATAAAGACACTAGACTTGTGCAGTGAATTTATTATAATATATATATATATATAGTCAGGGTTTCTGCAGGTCCAAAAATATAAAAAATTATAAAGTAAGGCCATAAAAGCTCTTAAATTGGATCAGAAATTCATGGCATTAAATGATTGCCTTGCTTTACAGTGCAAATATTAGTATAAAAACATTTAATTGAGTTGCAAAATGAAGAGATTAAGCCTTGTTTTCTGAGAAATTTAACAAAATTGAGTTTATACTTAGAACATGAAGAAATAATGTATCTGTCAGTGATGTATTTAAATTTATTTCTGCTCTGAATTAAACCGATTTTTCTGAGCCCACTGGCATATATTTGTTCTCATTTTAATCATAAACTCACTACATTTTGAACAAATTGAAAGAAAACATGACTTTTTATTTTCTAAAAGCTATTCAAGGCAAACCATAGTTTTGTTTTTTGTTTGTCTTTTTATTTTTTATTATTTTCTGAAAAAAAAGTAATTGATATACAACCCGAATTCCGGAAAAGTTGGGACGTTTTTTAAATTTTAATAAAATGAAAACTAAAAGACTTTCAAATCACATGAGCCAATATTTTATTCACAATAGAACATAGATAACGTAGCAAATGTTTAAACTGAGAAAGTTTACAATTTTTGCACAAAATGAGCTCATTTCAATTTAGATTTCTGCTACAGGTCTCAAAATAGTTGGGACGGGGCATGTTTACCATGGTGTAGCATCTCCTTTTCTTTTCAAAACAGTTTGAAGACGTCTGGGCATTGAGGCTATGAGTTGCTGGAGTTTTGCTGTTGGAATTTGGTCCCATTCTTGCCTTATAGATTTCCAGCTGCTGAAGAGTTCGTGGTCGTCTTTGACGTATTTTTCGTTTAATGATGCGCCAAATGTTCTCTATAGGTGAAAGATCTGGACTGCAGGCAGGCCAGGTTAGCACCCGGACTCTTCTACGACGAAGCCATGCTGTTGTTATAGCTGCAGTATGTGGTTTTGCATTGTCCTGCTGAAATAAACAAGGCCTTCCCTGAAATAGACGTTGTTTGGAGGGAAGCATATGTTGCTCTAAAACCTTTATATACCTTTCAGCATTCACAGAGCCTTCCAAAACATGCAAGCTGCCCATACCGTATGCACTTATGCACCCCCATACCATCAGAGATGCTGGCTTTTGAACTGAACGCTGAAAACATGCTGGAAGGTCTCCCTCCTCTTTAGCCCGGAGGACACGGCGTCCGTGATTTCCAACAAGAATGTCAAATTTGGACTCGTCTGACCATAAAACACTATTCCACTTTAAAATAGTCCATTTTAAATGAGCCTTGGCCCACAGGACACGACGGCGCTTCTGGACCATGTTCACATATGGCTTCCTTTTTGCATGATAGAGCTTTAGTTGGCATCTGCTGATGGCATGGCGGATTGTGTTTACCGACAGTGGTTTCTGAAAGTATTCCTGGGCCCATTTAGTAATGTCATTGACACAATCATACCGATGAGTGATGCAGTGTCGTCTGAGAGCTCGAAGACCACGGGGATCCAATAAAGGTCTCCGGCCTTGTCCCTTACGCACAGAGATTTCTCCAGTTTCTCTGAATCTTTTGATGATGTTATGCACTGTAGATGATGAGATTTGCAAAGCCTTTGCAATTTGACGTTGAGGAACATTGTTTTTAAAGTTTTCCACAATTTTTTTACGCAGTCTTTCACAGATTGGAGAGCCTCTGCCCATCTTTACTTCTGAGAGACTCTGCTTCTCTAAGACAAAGCTTTTATAGCTAATCATGTTACAGACCTGATATCAATTAACTTAATTAATCACTAGATGTTCTCCCAGCTGAATCTTTTCAAAACTGCTTGCTTTTTTAGCCATTTGTTGCCCCCGTGCCAACTTTTTTGAGACCTGTAGCAGGCATTAAATTTTAAATGAGCTAATTAAGTGGATAAAAGTGTAAAATTTCTCAGTTTAAACATTTGCTACGTTATCTATGTTCTATTGTGAATAAAATATTGGCTCATGTGATTTGAAATTCCTTTAGTTTTCATTTTATTAAAATTTAAAAAACGTCCCAACTTTTCCGGAATGCGGGTTGTATATATAATATATATATATATATATATCAATTACTTTTTTTTTTCAGAAAATATAATTTTTTAAACCTGTATTAATACAATAATGATTATTATTATTATTAATACTTGTAATAAAACATTTTCCTTTTTTTTATTTAGCAATATATTAATGTATATTAGCATATCATATATATATATATGACTACTATTACAGAGGCAGAATGAGACACAACTGATTATTATTTCATAAATGAAGTTTATGTTTGAATATGAGATTTAAGGTTTTTTTTAGGTTGGGGTGCTTCACAGCCTGCATTAATCATATAATCGTGTGATCCATTGTTTGGGAAAAAGCAGTATGAATGTTCTGCTATAGTGATCCACTTGAAACTGCTCTTTTGCTGTATGTTACCATGTTGTTAGCTCGTCATCATTCTTATCAAAGGTTAATAGTCCATCCAGCCACTTGAAGTGACCCCATGTGTCCCCAGAGGAGATTTGTGCATTGCTTTACAAAGCCTCTATTGTGGCTAACTGTCCTGGGGACACTTGAAACGGTAGTGGCCATGAAAAGAGAGGAGAAAGACGGGTGTATCTGTCCTTCTTCATCAGTATTCTCCTCTGAGTCGCTGCCCCCTCAGGTGCTAACTGTATGCCAGCACAATCAGCAGGGATTCAGTTTGGTGCTCTTCAGACTCTCAATGGCTCAGCCTCACCCACTCCACTGCCTCCAATAGCAACCGCTGCAGGATGACCCTTATCGCCGGCCGATAAAAATCCACCCTCGGCAGCCAGATAAGAGAAAGAGAGAGGAAAAGGAAGAGAAGAGTGCATCTGTACGATTAGATAAAGGAGAGGCACTCTTGACAGACTGAAGGATTTTTAGCCAGAGGATGTTTTGAATGTGAGTATTCATTGCTCCAGGCTCCAATGCAATTTCCCCAGGATAAAATGATTGTTGTAAGCTAAAGTTTTTCTGACTGGCGTCCTTAAGAAATGGACAGCTCCCTTTCTAATCACAGAAGTGTTTACATGAGTGCAGCGCCTCTGGCTTTCTCTCTTTCCAGCGTTCTCTCTGTTCTGTCTTTCTCCAGGCTATGCTTTTGGAGAATGGAGTGTATATATAGTGCTTTGGGTGTCCGCACAGGGTGCGAGAAAGGTCCAGTGACACAAAAGAATGTCAATAAGCATCATTAACTTATACATCCAGAAAGCATCTGTAGGGTTTTTTGCACATTTTGTCCGTGGTAAACTGCACAATACAATAGTTCATCATCCTGGTCGATGGCAGCACATTTTCATCAAGAATGTCTCTGTACATTTTTCCATTAATTCTTCCTTAAGTTATATGAATTTTGTCAGTGCTACACCGTGATGTTTTGGGGTGATGTGCAGTGCCATTTGACCTCCATACATGGTGTGAATTATGGCTGGACATTTTTGTCTCATCTGTCTAGACTATATTCTCCCAGTATTTCACAGGCTTGTCTAAATTTTGTGTAGCAAACTTTAAACGAGCTTCAGCATGTTTTTTCTTCAGTGATAGAGCCTTGTGTGGTGAGCATGCATACAGGACATGGCAGTTGAGTGCATTACTTATTGTTTTCCTTGAAACAATTGTTCCTGCTAATTCCCGGTCTTTCTGAAGACCTCCTCAAGTGATCCTTGGCTCTTGGACAACTCTTCTGATAATTCTTTTCACTCCTCTGTCAGAAATCTTGCAAGGATCACCTGGTTGTGGCCGGTTTATGGTAAAAATATGTTTTTTCCACCTCTGGATTATGGGCCCAACAGTGCTCACTGGAACATTCAGAAGTATAGAAATCCTTCTGTAGCCAATGCCATCAGTATGTTTTGCAACAATAAGATTGTGAAGGTTTTGAGAAAAATTCTTGCTTTTACCCATCATTAAAAATGTCTGGTGAGACACATTGGTAATGAGACACCTTTTTATAAGTCATCAGTTGAGACTAAACCAGCAAATATTAATTTTCTCTGACTGGGGGAGGATTGCTTTCTAATTACTGATAGATTTCAGCTGGTGTCTTGGATCGTGTCTTCCATGCCTTTTTTTCACCTCCCTTTCTTTGTGTGTTGAATATTTTTTCCCTGTGTCATTTTACTTTATTACACAGAACTTAATTTCTGAATTTATTTCTATTGTTTTCTTTGTATGAATGGATTACTTGGGTTGTTACCGACATTTGGTGAAAATTTCATGTCAACAGCATCTTTAGAAATATATTTACTGAGAAAAATGAGGACGTGTTCAATACTTATTGTAATACTACAGTGTGTGTGTGTGTGTGTGTGTGTGTGTGTGTGTGTGTGTGTGTGTGTGTATGTGTGTGTGTGTGTGTGTGTGTGTATGTATATATATATATATATATATATATATATATATATATATGGGTCAATATCACCATAGAGTGCCTTTCAGCCCTCACAATTCTCAAAAATTTTGGTTTTAATTTCCCATTTGCTTTATTTCATACCATAAATAGTAGACACTCAAGTACTGTAGAAACATATTACCTGAACTCCCACACATTTTTTTATGGGCCATTATTCAAAGCATAAACCATAAGTTGTGAAAGTGAAAGTGAAGTGACATTCAGCCAAGTACAGTGACCCATATTCAGAATTCGTGCTCTGCATTTAACCAATCCAAAGTGCACACACACAGCAGTGAACACACACACACCGTGAACCGTTAGTCAAGATCAAGAGTGATACTCAAAGATGGAATAATCTTAAAGTCTCTTTAAAGCAAAATCTCCACCGTCAAAATGATTTTGTTACCTCAGCTTAATTTTCATTTTTCAATGTTGCCTCTTTCCCCTCCTCCAGGTTACTTTAATGAGATCTATTCTATATTTTCCCAGTTTATCTGGAATGGTAAATGACCCAAAATAAAACTTGTCACATTGCAGCGTCCTATACTTTCAGGAGGATTGGCTGTGCCAAATTTTTAATAATATTTTTTGTCATTTCAACGTAAGGCTCTTCATACTTGGGTCGATCCTCAATCTTAAGTTTCATGGAGAGTAATCAAAGCGGACAAAGTTAAACCACATAGGCTCCAAGATATTCTATTTGCTGGCACAGGAAATAAAAATGATAAATATAAATTTGGCCCGTTTGTGGCCAGTTCTATTAGGATCTGGAAAAGGGAGAAACGCCTGATGGGTGACCTTTCAAATGTTGTAACAACACACCCTTATGGAACAACTTAAATTTTTTTATGTGGAAATCAGCCATTTGTCTAATCCAGATTTAGGTCTTCTCAATGGCAATTCTAACTCCTGTATAAGTTCATTAAAGAAGAGAATTTTGTTTGCTGGTTTTACAGCTGTAAAGAAGACAATAATAAAAAACTGGTTTACTCTGAACATGTGTGCAAACACATTTTGGATTCATAGCCTCCTTCAGATAGTGGCCTGTGAATGTACAACAGCACAAATTTACAAGGCTAAACCTTGTACCATTGATGCATGCCAATGTTTTTGGACATATAAAGGAATGACCATATTTTTCCCTCTTTTTTTCTCTTTCAGATTGAAAATTATTGACAATATGTCTGTTGCTCCCCCTTCCGTATAGTTCTGTATAGTTTGTTTGTTTGTTTGTTTGTTTGTTTGTTTGTTTGATGTTGTTTTAAAGACAATAAAAAGCTGAAAAGACAAAAAAAAGATATGTCCACCCTGTCATGGACATATATATTACATATATAACATATTTTATGCCAACAGGGTGGACATGTTAAGCTTTGGCAAAGCAAGCAAGCAAACTCATACGAAGAAACTTTTTCATTTGATAAGTCACCAACTTACTCACCTCAGCCATTGAAATTCCCACAACAGAAGAGACAAAAAAATCTGTTGTCCTGATGTTACTGAAGGGGTTGGCCTTTTCTTAAAGGGGTGGACATGGGCAAACTCTTTTTTTTATTAAATAAAAATATAGTTTTTTCATTACCAAATGAACAATAGTCAAATTGAGTAATCTCTTATTTAACAAAATATTAATAGAATTATTTTTATTTTATTTTATGATTTCACAATATTGTACTATCATTCCGATTTAATCATTTAATGAGCAGTGCATGAGACATGGCAAAATAACAGTAATATATATTATATATTATATAGTTATTCTACTTTTTGGAGTTAGAATTCGAATTTAATCAGAACTGGATGTTGAATTGAAATATAATACAGTAATGCATTCTGGAAAATAAAGTGTTCTCCTCCCTGATAAAACAACGTATACACATACACACATAAAGTATATACCAAAAAAATGTGGAAATTCAGCTGTGCATCACGCAAATGAACAAGTGTAAAAGTGTATGTAAATAGAAAACTTTTTGAAATTTGTAATAATATTTCACGATATTACAGATTTTTCTGTATTTTTGATCAAATATATGCAGCCTTGAAGAGCATAAGAGACTATATATATATCTTACCGATTCCATACTTCTGAATGGCATTATAAAATAAAATTTAGCATCCCTTTTGTTGCCTCACCTCAAATTCTGGGACTCAATTGTAATTTGAAACGCTGTTTCATTCAAATGTGCTACACACACACACATACACACACACACACACACATGGTCATGATGTCATCCCTTTTCCCAGCCAATGACTCTTGTGTGCTTTAACCTTGGCTCTGAGTGAGAGAGAGTAATTCTAACCTTAAAAACCTGCTGATTAAAGCTAGTTTGGAGGAATTCGATTCCGCTTAATGCCTTTGGCCCTCCGCCCAGCCCTGACAACGGCTTGCCATTAACATCACCGGACAGCATGTCTTCACTCAGGCAGACGTGACTGGCACACAGACACTCACACATGTGTGTCCAGCACGGCCTGTCCCCATCACTTTCATTCTGATCTGTCTCTGTTGATCAGCATCAAACCGCAGCACTGGCGTTTCCTGCGAGCCGCTCCTGTTTCTGCAGACGCAGCATCCTCTGTCCTGCAGTTATCTGCCCAGGCTCGTGGTCATTCGCTGCTGATATGAGGACAGTTTGATGCTTGATTTCACTGGGGCTTTGAGTTAAAGTTCAGAGCGATAAAGCAGATTGTAGACAAACACTTGCTTTCTCAAACACGCTGAACTGTTCTCCTGTTCTGTACAAAACATTTGAATCGCTATGTCATCTGCTTTAGACTGCAGCCTATATATGAGCCTGTAGACAAATTTGGTGCATACTAGCATCTGTGAAGGGATACTATGTACGTACAAAGTAAAGTCTAATTAAGTAAATATATAAGTAAAGTAAGACAGATAGATACAGCTGAATCAAAAAAAAAATAGAAAATAGTGGAAAAGGTCTTTATTTTTTGCAATTTTATTTAAAAAAGCAAACTTTCGAATTTTCTAGTTTCATTGCACACAAACAGAAATATTTCAAAAGTTGTTTTTGTTTGTTTGTTTGTTTGTTTGTTTTTCTGATGGTTTCGACTTACAATTAAAAATGCAGTCTCTCAAAAAAAATGTATATTCCATTTTGATCTTGATTAGTTTGATTAATTTTGAGTATAATTACTGGGTACCTCTTGGGCTAGTTTAGATGATGCAACCACAATTATGGGAAAGACTACTGACTTGAGTGCATAATTAAACCTGCTTTGGAGATCTTGAACATTTCTGTTTTGTAAATCTTTTTTTTAATTGATCTTTGAGAAATTATTAAAAAAAATTGTCCTAAGCTGTAAATCATAACCATCAGAATAAAAAAAAAAACTCTTAACATATTTCAGCTTGTGTGCAATGAATCTAGAATAGTAAAAAGTAAATTAAATTACAGTTTTTCTCGATTGGTTTGGCTCATTTCTTGAAACCGAGATGACTTTCTTAAAATAACATGGACAAATCTCCAAACCACCTTGCAATTGTTCACAACAGAATGTCATTTTTCATTGGTTTTATCAAATTGCAAATGCTTTAGTACATGTCTCAAGTGACTCTGTGCTTTTTTTCAAATGATTATGTACAAGTAGCTACAGTTAGCACAATGAGCCCACATTTAGCACATTTTCCAAATAAATAGATCTTGCTGATCTAAACTGATTAGTTGATTTTTCAGTGAAATGGTTACTCTCTCCAAAACATATCAGCATGGTTTCATTGTGTAAGTCATCATATGCACAATTGTCTGTTCAACTGTCAAAATTAGTCAAAGATATAATACCATGAAAGAATTTCTTGGAACATTTGATAAATTTATGACAGTACTTGACAATCAATCAGCTTGGAGGTGGAGGGTGTATGAGCATCAGGCTCAAGACCAGAGGGCCCTGCTGCATGCAATGGATGCTGCATGTGAGGACATCACAGGGGATCAATGTAGGGGATGGTTGAGACATTCACGCCGTTTCTTCCCTCGCTGCATAGCAAGAGAAAATATCCGTTGCGATGTGGATGAGAATTTATGGCCTAACAGAGAGCAGCACGTCGATGGCCAGGAGGATGAGGATGGTGGCCAGTATTGGAGGGATGATGGTATTGGAGGCTGATTTTTATTGTAAAATCTTTTAGTTTTATTCATAGTGGTATTCTGTTGCTAGACCTGTGCCTCAGTGACAAAACGTCTAAGCATTTTGACTTGCAGTGCTTAAACAATGCCAAAGGTATAATGCATTTTGGGGGCATTGACTATTTATATGAGAAGGATATTTAGTTTTGACACATGGATAAACTGTTTTGGGAGAGATATGAGCTTTTGCAGGGGATCCATGGTGTTGTGCTAAACCATCCAGGTTATTTTGACAAAAGCACTAAATGAATGCACATGTGCCAAGGCAATTGAGAAGGATCTGTGCTATTTTGACTGTACTGACCTTTTATATGGGAAAGGAATCTGCTTTTGAAGCATGGAAGAAGAGTTTGGGGAAAGATATTTGATTTTGAGAATGAGCTATAATGTTGAGCAGAACTGTAAGACTGTTTGGCCAAATGACCTTATGGTTTTGAGAATGTCATCTCGGTTTCAAGAAATGAGCCAAACCAATCGAGAAAAACTGTAAAATGATAAGATAATATTCTTTTTTTTTTACTTCACCTGTAGATAGATAGATAGATAGATAGATAGACAGACAGACAGACAGACAGACAGACAGACAGACAGATAGATAGATAGATAGATAGATAGATAGATAGATAGATAGATAGATAGATAGATAGATAGATAGATAGATAGATAGATAGATAGATAGATACATAGATAGATAGACAGACAGACAGACAGACAGACAGACAGACAGACAGATAGATAGATAGATAGATAGATAGATAGATAGATAGATAGACAACACAACAAAATGACTAAAACTTTTAAATTAAAATTTAAACAGAAAATCTAAACATTAAAAATGAAAGAAAAATTATACAAACTTTATAGAATAAAACAACAAAATGACTAAAACTTAAAAAACTGAAAATTTAAACAAAATATAAAAATAAAAACAAACTGAAATAAAAATTAATAAAAACTATAGAATAAAACTGAACAAAATGACTAAAACATTAAAATGAAAGCAAAAAATATAAAAACTAAAACTGAAGAAAACAATTTAAGAATAAAACACAACAAAATGACTAAAACTTAAAATTAAAATGAAAACAGAAAATATAAAATTAAAATCTCAAACTGAAATGAAAACTAATACCTGTATATACTACAACAAAATTACAAAAACTTAAAATAAAATAAAAGCTAAAGCTGAAATGAAATTGTGTTGAAAAGTGTTTAGACTAAAACAAAACAAATTGACTAAAAACATCAAAATGATATTTAAAACCGGTAGCCATTGACTTCAATGATGTTTATTTTCCCATGCTATGGAAGTTGGTTCCCAAAATCTGTCCAAATATCTTCTTTTGTGTTTCGAGAATGTATTAAATACTAGTTATAGCATTAAAAAGTTTATTTGGAACATTAACCTAACGACAGACAAACTTTTTAGAACGTTCCCGTCACAAAAAGTCAGTTACCGATATCTTCTTTGCCACATCGAGCAGTTGTGTTTTTTATTTTCTGAATGAGACCGCCAGCTCAAATCCCTGATGATACCTGATCCTCTGAGAGACAGAATGAGGCAGAGCATTAAACACTTTCTGCCCAGAAAGATTCATCTGTGCGTCTCTGACTTCATTTCACAACATGGTTCCTGAGTTGTGCTACAGATTGAGCCTGAATTTACTGTTTGGTGTTGTTTTCTACCCAGCGTGAGGAAAATGAATATCAAAAGCATTTTTGCATTATTTAAAGCATTCATATTCAACAGTTTTGTAGCATTCTATTTTTCCCCCACCAAATTCTACTTATAATGTTAGGTTTCTTTCACCAGAATAAGTTATAATTTAGTATTTCATGACTGTTTTCCACCCTCCCTGACCCTGGCTGTGTCTTTATGACTGTAAATGACCTCTGTTGTGATTGGCTAACCTCTTCACATGTGTAATGGGTAACTAACGACGCCCACGCCGAGCTGCCGAATGTTAAATACCCATTAATATGTAAATGCAGCCAGTCATATGTAAATGTGCAAGTGATACTGATATCATTATCAAGAATTTATTATTATTATTATTATTTTCTTTTACTTTTTTTAAATAAATGGTCTTGGGAAAGAGATTTGTGATGTAGTTTAGTCTAGATAGTACATCAAATTCCCAAAATCCTGTTGTCCATAATGAGCTTGGTGTGAGAGTCTGTTTTAGTTTTACCATGACCTCAGTGTCCTTGACATACAGCATCACTGAAAATGTCAGTATATGATAATTTAATGGTTTTAGAGGTTTGAGGTTCTTAATAATAAAGTTTATGCTGTAGAAATCGACTCTAGAGATTAAACTGTTCTGTAGAGCCAGTATTATAGTCAATAAAGCAATAAAGCAAAATGTAAAAAAATAAACTGCTTTAAAAAATAAAATAAAAATGAAAAAACTGTACTAAAATAACTCAAACTAAAAATAATTTCAACTTAAAATGAAAACAGAACATATAAAAATGAAAAAAGAAATAGTATTTTTTTTATATAAAATACTAAAACATTGACTAAAATAAAAAATTAAAGCAGAAAGCAAAGATACAAATCAAAAACTGAAATAAAATAAAATATAAAAAAACATATAAACTTTGTATACTAAAAAACACAACAAAATACTAAAACATTAACCAAAATTAAATTGAAAGCATAAAAAAAATCTAAAACTGAAATAAAAATGTATAAAAATCTGTATAGGCAACATCAAAATTACTAAAAATCTAAAAATAAAATGAATGCAAATATTAACAAATTAATAAATAAATATTAATAAAAACTAACAGTATTGGTTTCTCAATGATACAAAATAAATGAAAACAGAAAAAAAACTAAAAAGAATCTAGACCTGAAATAAAAATTCAGAAATCTGTATAGGCAACAACAGAATTACTGAAATGAAAATAATATAAAATATAAAAATAAAATGAATACATTATATTAACAAATTAAGAGGAATATTAATAAAAACTAATAGTATTAGTATCTCAATGATACTAAAATAACATAACAGCAAATAATGCCCTCTGACGCTGTCATCTTTTAAAGTCACTGTTCCCAAACACTTCCGCACAACTCCCACTGAAAGCAAACACCTCCGCGCCGCTGATGGGAGGATGACGACACGCGTTTCACTTTACTTCATTTACAGCGTGTATCCTAATCAGTGTTTGGGAGTAACTAACTAACTCTTCCTATTTTCCACATGCGAACAGGTTAGAATAAAAAAATATCAATAATGTTTCTAATGAGAGTACATTGTGCTAATAAACTTTGTAATAAAATAACAATGACTTGGAATCAATCACAGCTATCCTTTTTTTCTTTCTATTTTTTTTTAGAAACAGTTGCATCAGTATTTTGTATTTATTTATAAACTTTTGGCAAAATATGCATCTATAGCTTTTGCTGATACTGTGTGTTTTAAACAACAGGAAGTGATGAGTAGGAATTTAATTTGAAACAATTTTCACTCAGAAATTGTTTGTACTTTACATTACAAATGATTACAAAGAAATAGAAAATAACATTGAATTCAACATTACTTTCTGAACTAGAAAGACATTTTCTAATCTGTAATCTTAAATTTTACAACTTTGAAAAATTATTTTACAGTGTAGTTAGATTATACTTATAATGCACTATTATAATTCACTTTATAATTGTATGTATTGAAAAAAATTATTTGTTGTATTTATGCTCGTAAATGCTTTGTTCTTTGTGTGTGACAGGCATTAAAAAAATTATATTTTTACTTTGGAATAATTGAAAGGTATTTTGTTCTCACACTGTAAAAATGTGTTTTGTAAATAAAACAAATATTATTTGAGTATATTTTACAAGAATTCCAGTCTTCCACAAAGTTTTATTCAGTGTGTTACTTGTTGTTTTGCTTTATAATTCTTTGTGAAATTTGCTAGCAATTTCTTAGTAAAGAAAATGATAATAATAATAGGTTCAAAGTAAATTCTCCGTGTATTTTCTAGCATTTTCTGCAACAAAAATGGTTCCTGAATCCCCCTTTCCTGTAATGAAATGTTTATTCTTTCTACTTTTATTGTAGAACAAGATTATAGGCACAAATTACATTTAAATATCTGATTTCTATACCTTAACCAACATAGCATCCCCCATTTAATTCAACGTCACTTTTGTTTTAAATAGTAGCTTGACTGTAAATTAGGATTAGTTTGTAGCTTCCCTCACTCTGTTTTGTGTGTGTGTGTGTGTGTGTGTGTGTGTGTGTGTGTGTGTGTGTGTGTGTGTGTGTGTGTGTGTGTGTGTGTGTGTGTGTGTGTATTTTTGTGTATTTTTGTGTATGTGTGTGGGAGTGTGTGTGGGAATGATACGCTGAGATGAGCTTCATTCCTGTAAAATTCAGCCAGCTGAATGTACAATAATATCTGAGACAGGTCTCGTAATCCAGTGCTGTAAATAGACTTACAGTCCTGCTGTTATTGACCCGATATGAAGGACACCAGAAACACACACACATCAATCGTCTAAAGATCATGTCCCTCTAGATATTTTTATCCTGTCATAAAAAGGATCGTACAAGTAAGGAATGTGTCGTGTATAAATGAAAGAATGAGGGAACAAAAAAGTTATATATATATATAGAGAGAGAGAGAGAGAGACTGTTTGTGTTTAATATTATTATTGTTACAATAATATTATTATTGTAATATTAGTATTGTTCAGTTTCTTGCACAGACCGATTGTTTCGCTTCATAAGACCTTAATAAATCAACAAAACACGGGAATCAGTTTTTTTGTTCCCTGTTTATTTATTTTTTTCACTCTCAAATCATTTTTGGAATCACCAAAGACCATGATTTCAGCTAAAAAAAAAAAAAAAAAAAAAAAAAAAAAACCTAACCGCAAATTTTCATTTTCGGGTGAACTGTCCCTTTTTAACTCTTGTCTTAAAAACAAAGTTTCTAAAATCACAACAATGCAACCATTTTTGGTTCTCCAAAGAACCTTTCAGTGTACTTTTTTTCTTAGTGTGAAGAAGCACAAGAATCTTTTTCCTCTATATAGAAGCTTTTGTCCCATAAGGTTCCATGGAAGTTAAAGGCTCTTTCTACAGCCATCAGTGCCAGTTAAGAACATTTATTCTTAAGAGTGTGCTGATGGTTGTGTAGCTTTTGTAGTTGATTCATCTGTACTGATGATTGTGTGGTTTATCACTGTTGATCTGACGTGTGTGTGTTTATTCTCAGTGTTTAACTGACGGCGTGCTCTGTGTTTTATTTCAGTGTTTGTATGGCTGCTATGTCCACTCCTCCATCATTCCCACCTTCCACCGCCGCTGTTACTGGCTGCTACAGGTAAGAGTTCAGCTCCTTCCCTTACTATTTAACACTAAATGATGCTTCAGATGCAGGACTAACAAGAAACACAACTGAAAACATCCTTCATCACCATCTTGTACAACAGCAATGGCAGTAATTGAGGGTAATTAACACATTTGTGGGAATATATTAGCAGCCAGAGGTCATGGTACAAACTAGTTGATTATTTATACCACTAGATGATGTTTTGGGCCTGTTGACGTTCACAGATCAGATGTCCTTTTTCTATTTGGCATTTTATTTTTCTATTTGGCATTTAAGTTCATTTGAGGGGTTCACATACAGCCAAAATTGATGTGAACCACTCTGAGACCCGTGAAACTAGCCAAGTATTGTCCCGAGACTGACAGAAACTATAAGCGAGCAGGACATGAGGGTTTTTGCACGGCAAGCAGAATCAGTCGAGATGTGCAAGCTTTCATTTCTCACCCACAGCATCTGAGCGGTGCGGGACACGGTCTCCAGCTGGCCATCGGACCGCTGATGCTGCACACCCCTCATTTACATGAGCTAAATAGTGAATAGCCAACTAGTAGACCTCTGTTTGGGGATCTGTTTCACTAGCTGAAGGTACAATTAGTAGTTGTAGCATGTGGACAACATTTGTGTGTGAGTTTGAATATTTGGACATGTTTTTGTGTGAAGTTTTGCCTTTATTGTTGAGACCAAATGTCCCCTCATGGATAGTAAAACCTGAAATCATCTACACTGTGCAGAGCAGCAATGGCGCCCATGAGGAAATAACTTAATAAACATACTAAATAACGTCTTCAAGGAAATATAAAAATACAATGAGTTAGCTTTAGGTGCAGGGATAGAAAATAGTATTAGCTGAGTATAAAAACAATCAATGGAAAATCCCCACCATGATAGAAAAACGAGTGTGAGTGTGTGGGTTTATACTTTAGGGACGAAATTGCCTCCAGAAGTGAGAGAAATCTGACAACTGAACTCTTCTTTGGGACTTTCAAGGAGAAACAATTCATAAAGTAAATAGTATTATTTTTCTATTCTAAAAATGCAGAAAGTTTGCTTTTTCAGTTATTCCAAGAGTGCTGATATAACGGTCCGATAGCACTTGGACTTTTCACTTTTTTATTAGACACTTACTCACCTGATTCATTACAAATTACAGATTCATTTGGAAATGAAACAAGTTACTTTATGAGTGAGGCATTTGAATCACTCCTTCAACCAGTTAGTTAAAAAAAACTGGTTCATTCACTGGTTCATGCTTTTAGTTATTCCAAGAGTGCTGATAGAACAGCTCAATAGAACTGGGACTTTGTGAAAAGACATAGGGCCAGTTTTACTAAACGGAAAAAAGCGCAAGACGACAATTCCAATACAGTGAAGATGGGCGTGGAAATTTCTGTGTGTTATTTTCTAATAGCATGCAAATAAAAGAACACAGACGCAACATCTCATTTACATATCGACCAACGCAATATGCCAAGTGCAGTGCAAATTAGCATAATCGCAAATAAAGAATAAAGAAATAAAGAAGTTTTGATAGACCTGGTATTGCATGACTCCTAGTTGAGGGTTTGAAGTCGTCTTTTACTTCCTGAAGCAAATTTTAAAATAAGATGGCTTGGCAAACTATATGTTATATGGATAATGTTGAAAAAAATATTAACTCCTTTCTACCATGCACTCTCTGTTGTCTGCGGTGCCTCCTCTAGCAACAATAATTGCAGCCATTTCAAGTGCAAAATATTTTAAGACATGCTTTTTGTGGGGCTTTAAATAATGGCGCAAATACCAGTAATTTGACAAGTGCAGACATTAATAAATCTGGTTGCATAATTCATTTGAAGAATAGTGTTAATAGTGAAGAATAGTGTGAATTAGTGTTCTTGTAGCTCAGTTGGATGCGTTAACAAGCGCAAGGTTGGGGGTTCGATTCCCCGGGAACACATGTTAGGTTAAAATTGATAGCCTGAATGCACTGTAAGTCGCTTTGGATAAAAGTTTAAGTTTAAGTTTAGTTTATTACAAGGACAATGCATATTAACATGACAAGTCAAAATATTCCAGAGTTAGCCAAGAGGCTAGTTTTCATCTGCAGTCCTAGGCCAGATGTACAACAGGCAACCTAAAAATACAATGCAAATACAACAATAATGTAAATTAATCAAAACATAACAAAATATAACATAATACAACAAACCCTACAATTTCCAAAGGCAACAGAAAAAGAAAAAAAAAAGCGTCTGCCAAATGCATACATTTAATTTAATTTAATTTTAATTTGAAGACTCTGCTCCCATAAATTTTGTGTCAGTAAGGGAAACTCCTACAAATGCATATTCAATGAGGACAGGTGCAAAAAATAACTGTGTCCATGCCTTTTCAGCACTAATTTGTCACTGCAATTCTTTGGTCAAACCTGACAGCTCTGGTTGTTAATGTCTGTCTGATAATGGTGAGGATTTTTACAGTGACACTTTTTACAAATCACACAATTACTATCTTTCCAAGTGAGTAATTTGAGTCACTTAGTTGAATCATTCCCTCAACAAATGAATTCAGAAACACCGATTCATTAAGTGACGAGTGAGTCATTTAAACCATTCATTCAGATAATTTGCTCAAACACACAAATTAATTCAATAACAAAGTAAAAATGCTTAATCAGAAATCAGAAAGTATTAGGACCAGTATTAGACATATAAAAAAATATAGTGCATTTCGCAATTTATAGTCACTAGTGTATCCGAAAAATGTTTTGGATGAAAGACAGTTTATCTGCGTGAGATGAACAGATTGCACCTTGAAAATTACCTATGAAATGTCTTTCACAAAAGTAGAACTTTTCAAAAGTAATTTTATAATTCACACTCTCTCTCTGTGTGTGTGTGTGTGTGTGTGTGTGTGTGTGTGTGTGTGTGTGTGTGTGTGTGTATTTGCTCTGAATGGAGGTGTAGTGGGAGTTGAGGGATGATAACATAATGTTAAACCACAGAAGAAAAAGAGGAGAAAAGAAAAAGGAATCATATGAAAAAAGCGAGAGAACTCAGTGGTGATAAAACGAATCTAAGCTGTCAGATTTCTCACAGTTACAGAGGCTTGAGCTCAGCTGGGCAGGTAAGAATGATTGATTACAGAGAGAGTGAGTCCACCCACATTACACACACAGAGAGAGAGAGAATGAGAGTAAACCTATCCATACACACTCACAATGTTTAAAACTTTCATCTTTACACCAGCACACCTGCCCAATCACAAGCAGATTATCATCAGCAGCGTTTGATTTATGAAGCAACGCTTGCTACATATTAATGTTATAAAGCAGGATGGTGTCTGCATACAAATAGAGCGCAACAGTGATGCTCTGAGGTCAGAATCCCATTCATTTACTCCACAGAGAAATTGATTTTTAGTGATAATGTATAAACCCCTCTGTGCATACCTACTGTGAGCTCTGAGATTAAGTGATGGTCTAATCTCATTTAATAGTGAAGAGCTTTACCAATCAGAGAGAATTCGCTGTTACTATGTCAAAAGAGCAGCACTGTTGATGTAAATATATGTAAATGTCCTCCGTTATGATTTGATGTTTTTTGAAAGATGTCTCTTATGCTAACCAAGGCTAAGTATTTGATTAAAAATAAACACTGTTATATTATGAAAAATTGTTACAATTTCAAGTTATCTGTTTTCTATTAGAAAATATTCTGAAATGTACATTATTCCTGTGATGCAAAGCTGAATTTTCAGCATCATTACTCCAGATATGAATTATAAAACCAGACATAAATATAAAGATGTCACTTGCATTAGTAGTTAGCAGTCACCTAATACAGATAAGCATGTTTAAAACGGATACAGGAAGTGTCTTGCTGTGCTGTGCATGCGAAGAGGAAACTGAGGAGCGTGTGATCCAGTGTGTTCACGATCAGAGATGCTCATTGATTTATGCAGCAGCAGAGCGATCGGACTCACAAGGTTACACAGCAGTGATTGGAGCCCACCCGAGCTCTCAGAAAGCTCACACAAACACACACACACACACACACACACCTTTTTGAACTGTCAATCACACGTGTCAAGGTCAGTCTTTGTACTTTAGTTCACATTAGTCACTTAAAGTTTTAAAAACTTGAAAACCCATGCATTATCATAATATAGATGGTTTAACCTATTTATTATAGCTGGAAAATCAATAAATAATGAAGAAGAAAAAAAAACAGAAGAACAGAAAAAAAATATTTTGGTAAAAAACATGTTTAAATACTTAAATAAAAAGCATTTAAAAAATAACATTTTCTGTTATTAGCACAAAATAAAAATACATAAAAAAAATTCTGCTGTTAAAAATATATTTAAATGAAAAAATATTGAAACACTACGTTTTAGAACTTGAAAACCAATGGGACTATGCTAGATCATGATACAGATTATATATTATGAAACTAAATTAAAACTAAAAACAATAAATGAATTGATGAAAAATGTATTAAACTCAAAGGCAGAAAATAATGAAAACATTTTATTGTTAGTGTTGAAATACATAAAACACAAAATTAAAAAGAATATGCTTTTCTGTTTTTCTGTTGTTTAAATGTAAAAATAAAGAATGAAATCAAAATCAGAGAGATAAAGTATATTTTCTGCCATTAAAAGAATGAAAAAAATAAAGTTAAACTAAATAATGTAATAAAATAACTTTTTTTCATTTGTTAAAGTATGGTACCTAAACAGTAAATAATTAAATATTTTTTTCTGAGGTAAAATGCTTTCCTGTCAAAGTTGATCAGATGTTCTCTTTCTGTATTAATGGAGAGTTTTTAGACAGAATAAGCTGCAGTGTGGACCAGACTTCAGGAGTGTAGACTAGTCACCCTCCGTCTCTCAATCCTGGAGGCTACGGATGGCCCCAAAAGAGGCTTTTATTTACCGTATTTTCCAGACTATAAGTTGCACTTTTTTTCATAGTTTGGCTGGTCCTGCGACTTATAGTCAGGTGCGACTTATTTATCAAAATTAATTTGACATGAACCGAGAGAAATGAACCAAGAGAAAACATTACCGTCTACAGCCGCGAGAGGGCGATATATGCTGCCAGAGATACTGCTCAGTGCTCCTGTAGTCTACACTGAAAACATAGAGCGCCCTCTCGCGGCTGTAGACGGTAATGTTTTCCCTTCTGGTTCTTGGGTCTAAATAAATGCGACTTATAGTCCAGTGTGACTTATGTATGTTTTTTTCCTCGTCGTGACGTATTTTTGGACTGATGCGACTTATATGTAGGTGCGACTTATAGTACGAAAAATACAGTATTCATTCAGCCATGCATTTTGCCAGCGGTCTTTAGAAGCGTCTGAATCGCTGTATGGCAGGCGGCATGATTGCTGTTTACCGTTACTGTCATCTGAATCTTTACAAAGTCTTTAAGAAGCATTTAGGGCTGCAAATCACAGATTGCGAGAAAATGCATAAAGTCGGTTTTATTTCTCCCCACTCTCCCTTTCTTCCTCTCTGTGCTCTTTCCGTTCTTCCTCACCACCTTTTTTTTATGATTTCATGTCTTTTGACAGCCTGTTGAAATTGTGACCACATTCTAGTATTGCAGCTGACCCGTCCATTCACTTTCATTTCATGCTGAGTAAAGCGAAGCCATTTGCTGTTTCCGCCGAGCATCAGGGAGCGACGCGAGGCTCTGCTGGACACTCAGTACAGCATTAACATTCACCTTCAGCTTCATTCAGAGCTCATTTCAGTTCCTCAGTTAGGACCTAGTTTGCATTCTTAATAAATCTTCCTGGTTTTATTGAGGTTTTATTTTTTCTGTGCCATCAGATTTTTTTGCTGCTGTAATTATTCAGAAGCAATCTGAATTAAGATGCCACCCTCCATTATTTTACACCTCTTAATGTTCCCCTTACAAGATATATTTATATCACATCATTATAGAAACCTGTTTCCACTTCAGATCAAAAAAAAGGTAATTTTGACTTCATATCTCACAACTGCAACATTATTTCTTACAACTACACTTTTATATTTTATTTCACATAATTGCAGCTTTATTGTAATTTTGTATCTCAGTGTAGAGTTTATGTAACTTAAAATGATTTGTAGTTTAAAATTTTATCTCACAGTGACCTGTTGTATTTTTTACACTGATGTTGAAACTGACTTCCATACATTATCAAAACTAAATGCATAAAAAAAGTTATATTTTTGTGATGTACACTACCATTCAAAAGTTTGGCGTCGGGTATTTTTATTTATTTTTTATTAAGAAATTAATACTTTTATTCACAATGGATGTATTAAGTTAGTAAAAAAAATGATGGTAAATGCATTTATAATGCTACAAAATATTCAAATAAATGTTGTTCTTTTTATCTTTCTATTCATCAAAGAATCTAAATGTATCATGGTTTCCACAAAATTATTAAGCAGCACAACTGTTTTCAACATTGAAAATAATTATACAATTATACATCATACACAGCATATTAGACTGATTTCTGAAGGATTATGTGACACTGAAGACTGGAGTAATGATGCTGAAAATTGAGCATTGAATCACAGGAATAAATTACATTTAAAGATACATTCAGATAGAAAACAGTTATTTTAAATTGTAATAATATTTCACTGTTTTTACTGTAATGCAGCTTTGATGACCATTTGACATTTCATTCATTCATTCATTCATTCATTCATACCTGATTTCTGCAGAGCTTTACGATCCTGTTAAACCACGCTGGAGTTTTGTAGTTTTTAGTCCATATCTGTTGGTGTCGAGCACATCTGTATGCCAGTGTACTCCTAAAGCTGACACAAACTTTTATGAGATATATGCATATAAACCAACTATCTTTCCCAACTGGGAAAATGGGCCAAAATATTGATGACTCCACTTGTTTGCAGAGAATGTATGCAAATTTTTGCAGATGCTTTCTAGAATGAGAATGTCCCACCTGCGACTGACGAGAAGTTAATTAAAGGAAATAGGCTGTTTATAAAGAGGACAAGCACTTGAATTTGTCCTGCACTTTCAGTTTTAACCACAAGAAAGAAAAGCCGGGAGAATTTCAATAGTCAAACATGCTTTAAAATGAGTATTTCATAACTAACGTTCACAGTGGGCAATGACACTTAAACCCTCGGAAACTTTAGGCATTATTTCTTTCCTTTTGAAGTTCAGTGCCGTTATTTCGCAAAAAGACTAACTTGAAAAGTGAAAGCCGTGACTTTACCACCCTAAGCCCTCTGTCTGAATGCTACGTGACACGTCAAGGCCTTTTTGTCAAGTCCTTGAGGAGAACTAAGACTTCTTGTGCCCGCCAACCGGAGAGAGGTGAAAAGCACACACACACGCATTTCTTCAGATCTACAGATCCTCAGGAGATGCTTGTGACCCCCCACTCAGAAGAGGTCCCGAGACAAATGTGGCGCGTTGTGGAGCCAGTGAGCCATTAGTGCTGTTTTCCCCTTGACCTCATAGACAAGAACAGCCATTATGCTGTTGTTGAAACAAAAACCTCAAGGTGGGTTCAGCTTTTCAAAGCCCGACAGGGTTCGACTGGATGTAGTGCTTGAGAGGTAGTTTCTGAAAACATGAGGGAACGTTTGTATGTGTGTGTGTGTGTGTGTGTGGGTTTGAGAGACAAACCGACAGAGAAAGAACAGCACAAGTCAGGCAGCAAGAGCTAACGGCCCATTAAATAATACATTCTTCCTGAAAGGCCTTAAGGTAGCGCTGAAGCCGCGCAGGTCTGGAGCTGATTACAGGCTGCTGAAAAAACAGTGTTCGGCTGTCAGCCTCTGACCCACAAACACCCTCAACATCCCAGCTATAGAAACAGAAAGATGCCAAATAAATCATCTGCCTGCAATGCAAACTAAAGAAATCGTGAAAAGTTCTTTAACAGTATGCAACCGATATGTCCAGAGGTCCATGAAAGAACACCACATACACTCTCAGAAGAAAATGTTGCATTACCCTTTAACAACATACTAATATGCACACGGATGCATGCTTATATTTAATATTTAAAAATAAGATACAGCAATGTACCTTTTAGCTTTTGTACCTTTTATTCTAACTTTAGCCAGTATTGCCTTTTGAACTTCTGGTACTTTTATTTAAGTAGTCATATAAATTAATAATTCTGAAATATCTGTATAGTTGTTCATATTTTTATAGAAATAATTTGTTGAAAGAATGAGTGCGGGAGGCAGATGTTAGAGGATGACTGGTACATTACTGAAGCAGGACTCAACATCGCTCTAGAAGCTACTCTGGACCCACGAGACCAGAGAGAGGAAGAGAGCAAATGAAATAAAACAGAAGAGAAGGAGAGAAGAGAAAATAACAGCTGAAAAAAACATCACAAAGGCCCAGCTGCTAATTGAAAAGAGAGCAAATTAATTACGCTAATGAAGCAATTAAAGAGCTGTCATGCAACCAAGCCTCTCTTTTAGGCTGGCAAGCATTTTGTTTCTCAAGCATTCCCCCAGTGTCTGTGTGAAGGAAGATGCAGAGCACTTTCTCCTCGTTCCTTTATTTTTCCTCCTTAATTTACACTCTAGTAAAACACAAATTTAAGAAATGAGCCGAATAAGAACATTCTCCCCAGTAGAGTAAAACTGAAGGTCAAACAAAGGTCGTATCATGATAAACTGTGAGCAAAATTATATGTGACCCTGGAGCACAAAACCAGTCTTAGGTCGCTGGGTATATTTTTAGCAATAGCCAAAAAAAAAAAAAATACATTGTATGTGTCAAAATTATTGTTTTTTCTTTTATGCCAAATATCATTATGATATTAAGTAAAGATCATGTTCCATGAAGCTGTTTTGTAAATTTCCAACCATAAATATATCAAAACCTAATTTTTGATTAGTAATATGCATTGCTAAGAACTTCATTTGGACAACTTCACATATTTATATGTATTGTCATTTATTAAAGGCAGTATTTTCATGTTTTCAGAATCAACTAGTGCCACAAGCATAAATATACATATATATATATATATATATATATATATATATATATATATATATATATATATATATATATATATATATATATATATATATATATATATATATATATATATATATATATATTGTTTACAAGCTTTAATGTCATACACACTTTTGTTATGCAGGTTGATTAATCTTTTATTGCTTTCTAAAGATGTTTGAAATATTTCTTATCCTGGTTTTGTTCCTTTTTGTGCTTTTGCTATTATGCCACTGTAGATCTTCCCAGCTCTCTTTCACATCTCCATTTGCTTAAGAGACGTCTCTATTCCCCGTGGCAGATGCCTGTCAGTAACGGTGCATGTGCGTTGATTTGTATTCATGTGGGTCTGTGCATATAAATAAAAGAGACACCAAAAATATTAATCCTCTGATGCTGGTGTCCTCTAAAGTCATCTTTAAAAAGCCATTTTAGCAGTTAGGAAATGAATACATAATATAATACACATTTGACCCTCACCTCTAATGTTTGGCTGTCCTCTTTGTATGTCATTACCTTTTTAAATAATTAATATAAAATATAATATAATAAAATAAAATAATAAATACCTACCACTGTGAAATAATACATAATTAAATTGGAAATTCATATTTTAAAAAAAAGTAGGGTCAAATATTTGCCACTGGACAACTAGAATGAATATTATTATTAATTCATTCATTAGTAAATATAAATGATTATATTCTTGTATTGAAGTAGAACGAAAAAAAATAATAATTCTGTGATTTGTTAATTCATTTAAAAACAAAGGGTTAATACAGCACTTCAGGCTCTAATTTTCCCTTAAAATGTCTTTGTGAAATGTATCTAATCTATAGCATCAACAGGCTCCAACGTTTAGACAACCTAAAGAAATGCCCCAGCGTGTAGATGAAGTGAGTCGAGTGCAGATATCAGTGTAAGGAGCCTCTGGGCAGGTTAGTGAAGAAGAGACATACTCGCAGTTTAAATGCAGAAAAACCTAATGGGTTACAACATACACTTCTGTGTCCACACATAAAGCCTTCGCAAGTGAGGGGAAATTGCCCTTGAAATGAATATAGTGTGTGTGTATGTGCCCTGGGCAGAGAGCAGCTTAATGATGGACACACTGGAACATTCATCATCACGTTCACTGCAACCAGGGCAGCTATTACACACAGCCCAGAGTGCAACACACACACACACACATACAGACACAGACTATATGATCGATAGATGACACGCATGCACACAGCGACATGCCTGCAGAATGTCAAACACACTTCCTGGCCCTCCTCTGTGTGTCTGATTCGCTTTTAAAGCAAGCGGAATGGGAAAAGTTCATGCAAGAATTAATATTCTGTCATCATTTTTTTTCCATATAGTGAAAGTGGAACAGAACTGCAACTGTCGAGCTCTACAAAAGCACCGTAAAGTATGCGACGGGAAGATTTCCAGTTCATAAACACTCACATTTACTACCGTTTTCTTATTCCTATTCCATTCGTGTGTGTTTGCGAATGTGTTTTGGATGAGACACACAGCTGAAGTACAGCAGGTGTGAGACGACTCCAGTCACTGACACACGTGCCTCTAACACAAGATCCACCTGTGTGAAGAGAGAGAGTGTTATACACTTAATTTATTACCTTCATTGTCTTTGATGAGATGGGAAGCAGTTTATGGTTCAGCTACACTGGTCACACATGCAAACACGTGTGTGTGTGTGTGTGTGTGTGTGTGTGTGTGTGTGTGTGTGTGTGTGTGTGTGTGTGTGTGTGTGTGTGTGTGTGTGTGTGTGTGTGTGTGTGTGTGTGTGTGTGTGTGCGTGCGTGCGTGTGTGTGTGTGTCTTGTCAAGGCTTGTTGCCAGGTTACAGTTGTGTTAAAACTACTGGGAAACAAACTAGAGTGAAATTGAGAGAACGACTTACAAAATTCAGTTCAGAAAACAAGGGTGAGTCAGCACATTGTGGAGCAAATTGAGGTTTTGACAGTACAACCATCTGAAATATAAAATAAGTACACATCTAGAGGACATCCACTTATTCTGGTCAAAAACCACTAAAGAGGCTGTTTGATTTACATATATGCTGCCTTTCAAAAATTTGGGATCTAAAGATTTTTTTTATGTTTTTTAATTGAGTCACTTCATGCTCATCAAGGCTGTATTTAGTTGATAAAAAGTAGAGATTTTTTTTATTATTTTAAAATATGATTGCAGTTTCTATATATACTTTATATACTTTAAAATATTATTTATTTCTGTAAAGCAACATTGAATTTTCATAAGCCATTACTTGAGTCTTCAGTGTCACATTATCCTTCTGAAATCATTATCAGTGTTGAAACTTAATTCGATGCTTTTTTCTTTGATTAGATGATGATTAAAAAGTTAATAAGATCAGCATTTATTAAAAATAGAAACCATTTCTAACAATATAATTCTTTACTATCACTTTTTATTCATTTAACACGCCATTGCTGAATAGAAGTATTAATTTCTTTAAAAAATAATAATAATCTGATGTCAAACTTTATTATTGTAGTGTGTATTTTAACACAAAATTTCTATTTTGAATAAACGCTGACTGTTCTTTTTAACTTGTCATTTATCAAAGAATCCTGAAAAAGTTATCACAGGTCCCAAAAAAAACTTACAAAAAAGCAGCACAACTGTTTCCAACATTGATTATGAATCATATTAGACTGATTTCTGAAGGATCATGTGACACTGAAGACTGGGGGAATGATGCTGAAAATTCAGCATTGCTTCACAGAAATTAATTATATTTTAAAGTATATTAAAATAGAAAATGAATGTTTTTTTTTTACTTGTTTTTCTTCCTTTCTTGTTATCTTGCATAAAGATTATACATTTTGTAAGATTTTTTTTTTAATTTTGCTTCTCATTTAAATACATCTTTAAGGATGTTCAGATATTTTTTAGAAAAACAAGACAAAATACTGATTAGAAAAAAAAATAGTTTGCACATGTTTAATATTGATCAAAAATGTAAGAAAAAAATGTGTAAACTTCATGGTCATAAATTCATTTAGTAATTGTTTAGTAAATATTTTAGCCCATTAAATGAATCCATTTTACCGTTTGCACTTGCCCCAAGCTGTTCAGAAATGTGATTTTATCCAATCTAATAGATTTTAGCTCTAGCATTGAGTACAGATCCGACTCACAAAGCCAGACAATCAAATCAAAGTCAGTTTTGCAGATGCATCCCCTTACGAAAGGAAAATATATTTACCAATATATTTCTTAAAATATATTGTGATATATTTTAATATATTATTTTGCCTTTTTATTTTCTAATATTTTATATATTTGAATACATTTAATAATATATTGATGATACATATATAATATAATATATTGCAAAATATACACATGATTGCCGCTTTCAATATATTTCAATATATTGGAAAAAATAAATATATATATAAGGATATATGCCTAATATATTACATGATATTTTCCAATATACTGCTATATATTTTTGTTTCATAAGGGTCAGGTGGTCGGAGAACGAAACTATAAAAGGCCTGTCTGTTGCACGTATCACATCCGACACCTTTGAGCAACTGAATCCCCTTTCCAGAACCTTTCCGCTCATAAAAACAGTGAAAGGTGGTGAAGATGCTGTTGTAGAAGTTTTAGCACAAAACAGTAAAATCTCGCCTTCGAAAGGCAAACAAATAATGCAATCCAATTTCTCTCATGTTTGAGACTGTGATGAAATCAGCCAGCCTTCCCCCCCTTAAATCTACCAAAGGTATTGTGCAAACACCTTGAAATATGCCTCCCTGAATGTGTTAGCTTTTTTCCGTCTCCCATCTGGTCTCTAACGCTGCAATATTAAAATGCTAATGGGCTGCCGGACGGACGCTGAGAAAGAAGTTGATTCCATCTTTCACGGAGCCTGAGAGAGACGTACTAACTCTTTCGGGCAAGAGCGCTGAATCATTGGCTCTATTTAAAAACCAAAGGTGATGCAAAGACAAAAGGAATGCATTTTAAAGTCAAGTTTTGCCTTGTATCTCATCGATTAGCTCAGAATGGGTGACGACTTTTGGGAGAGAGAGCATGGAGGTAGATTGATAGAGAAGGTAAGTAAGTGGCAGCAGGGGAAATGTATTGACAGTTTAACATTGACAAAGCTTCAAAAATGGCTCAAGCTCCCGCTGCCGCCACATTTCTCTCTGTCTGAGCTCCCACTCCTCCTTTCCCTCCATACAGCTGTGATTTCAGATGCAAAACATGGTCTGGTCAAAATGTCTGAATAATATTTTGTCCCAAATTTTTATCCGTTTTACTGGTAGTCCACTGTTTGAAGAATTTGTGGGTATAATGTCACAGTTCACTTTATTTTGCTATTCTCACTTGCATAAATAATTTATATTATGTCCTGCGCCCACTAGCAAAAGAAAAAAATATATCAAATATTATATCTGGTGTCTGAATAGTCTTTAGTTTGACTGTACAAAATAAAAATAGGATTAGGAACTCTTGGGATTATTAAAATGATTTTACTCAACCCCAATTATAAACCAGATAATGTTTTGGAGAAAAATATGAGTGGTAAAGCACTAACCCTAAATATGAACAATACACTGCTTTTTTATTTATTTTTTTATTTAATTTAATTTAATTTACAAAGTATTTTGTCTTGTTTTCTTGAACAAATATCTAAACATCCTTAAATCAAGATACATTTACTGAACATGCAAAACGACAAAAGAAATTAAAGGGATAGTTCACCTCAAAAATAATCTTATGTTGTTCCGAACCTGTATGAATTTCTTCTGTTGAACTCAAAAGAAGATATTTTAATGAATGTTGGTAACCAAACAGTTGCCGGTAGCCTTTAACTTCCATATTATGGGGGAAAAAAATAGAAGGAAATGGCTAGCAACCATTTCTTTTTTAGATGAACTATTTCTTTAAGTCTTGTTTTCTGAGAAATGCAAAATTAAGTGATCTGCCAATGGAGTCAGAAAATGAACTTTTATATTGGCAGATATTCTTGTGTTAAATATATACTCAATTCTTATTTAAAAAAAAAAAAAAAATTAGGCAACAAAACTTATTTTAAGTCAGTAAACTTAGCTTGATTCCACAATGTAAAGTATTGAGTAAAAAAAAAAAAAAAGTGCAGTATATGAGCTACATTTCTCCCACTTTCTTGGCTAGCAGAGCATAAAATGCACAACACTCCTGGCTGTTTTTGTTGTTGGTTTAAGTCTATAACTGCATGTATCAGCCGTGTCTTTTGAGTGTATCTGTGCGCTTCAGTTTGATTAGTCATTCGAAGCTGCTGGATTTCTGCCCCCTAAGCTCCATGCATCCCTTTCACACCTACGTCTCATGCTTACAGCAGCTGAGCTTTAAACAACACCTATTACTCTTATGCTGTCAATTAGGATAATTTATGGCCGTAATTCTGAGCCGGCATGAATTGCAATGTTTTGATGTTGGTAAATACTTCGAAGTTAATTGGGGGCATCTGCTCCGGGGAGTTCGGGCGAAGAATGGGAGACTGTTGTGTTTTCTCGTGTGCTTGCCAATTAACACCACCCACCTCCATACCACAGAACGCAAAACAACTCGCAGACCTGACGTTAAACGCCTCTGCTACTCCACTGCGGCTGAGATTCTCTGAGGTGTGTGTGTGTGTGTGTGTGTGTGTGTTTAGATGGACTTGTAATTGCATGGGTTAATTTCACTTTCTCTATGGACGCTGTATATGGGTGCTTCTTTAACTACATGCACTTTTGACCCCATGGACTCCCGTAATACATGCTTTCATTACACACCACCAGTTTAATGTGTCTGCTGCCAAGATATATCAGCATAAACTTACTGTACATATAATGAATCACCGAAGAATTCTAGCCTGACTTCAGTAGTTACAAAAATGTAACGTGGCAATTTTGTATGAATATGTATGTGTATGTGATTTGTACAGAAATATATGTTTTTTAGAATAAAATAGGCATGAGTCTAAACCACTGTGCAGATTATACTAATACATATGCTACCATTTTACCAAAAATGTTACATTTTTATGAATGTGTTGTGAGTTAAGCATATCCTTTCCATCATATCTCAAATTACCATTAATTCTGTGGAAGAAATGACAATTAACAATTTTTTTTAAATAATTACATTCATTCCATGAATTCAGAGCATTTTATGATCGGCTCAGATTGTGCATTCTGATTCTAAATATTCACAACTGAAGGGATAGTTCACACAAAAATGATAATTCTGACATCATTTACTCACCCTCACGTTGTTTCAAACCTTCTGTCAGAAGGTTGGAAACCAAGCATTTGACGGTAGCCACTGACTTCCATATTATTGAAAAAATAGCATTGAATTCAATATTTAACAAAAAAGTTTTTTTTATGTTAATGTTATGAAAAATAAATACTTTTAAAAATATATGAGATAAATTACAATATATATATATATATATATATATATATATTAATAAAATAGAATTCAAAATATTTTTGTTTCAAATTATATTGTTTACCTTGATTTTTATTATCTTTCATCCCACTTCTAACTTTTGAAGTTATGAAACTTCAATTCAACTGAATCATTTAAAAGTTCCTTTGCAAAATGATTCACTTCCTTTCATTTCGAAGCACTCAAAACTCCACACGCTGGTGACACCGTTGACTCAAAAACATGCAGAAAAACAGTAACTCTTTATTTTTATTATACAAATGTCCACAAATGAATGTGTAAAAACTGTACAGACACTGTTTCATGGGTTCAGATAGATCGACCCTAGCACCAAACCATTTACATTTCCAAACAGTTATGAGCTAACGAAGCCTGTTTACTGAAAACACATGACTATATATGTGCTCTGAATCATTGCTTCGAAACAAATGATTCGGCAGTTTCTGTTCACACACAGGACGCTCATCTTCATGGTTAACCATAACATTAAAAATAATACTACAGTTGTAATATACACAATTGTAAAAATGCATATATGTATATTTGTTTGGTTACCAGAATTGATCATGTTTTATTCGAGACTTGTTTCCTAATTCTTCTCCATAGACCCAAGGAAAAAAAAAATGTTGGTCTTTCTTTTAAACAGGAACTTTTCCTTTCACTGTTCTCCTTCTGTGTCAATTTAAACTCACTTTTGTCTTCACTTCCTTCCACTTCCTCTCATTATCTGTGGTCTTTCATCTCATCAGCTTCTCTCGTCTTCTTTTTTCTTACTTCAGAACCCTGACATCGTCCTGGTCCACTACCTGAACGTGCCCGCCATAGAGGATTGTGGGAAACCGTGCGGGCCCATCCTGTGCTCCATCAACACAGATAAGAAAGAGTGGGCCAAATGGACCAAAGAAGAACTCATCGGGCAGCTCAAACCCATGTGTGAGTGTCAAACTACACGTATGCCTGATAGAGAAAAGATATCAAGCAAGTTAGTTTAGAGCAAAGACTGTTAGTTATTTATTTGCTATGTATTCATGGTCATCTCAGAGAAGATTAATCTGTATCTACAGTGGCCCCAAAACATATTTGGATGCTTAAATTACTATATACACTTCAAATTCTGAACGTCATTGCAATAGATAATACAATATAAAAACATGCCATTTGTTGTCATATTTTATATCTAGCGCATTGGCACTCTGGCATTTTATTGATGGCTGTTCTCTGGTCACCTGTGCTTTTAACTTTTAAAAACCAGCTGACCAGTGGTCACACATTGACACCCTCTGTACATTCACAGCAGTTATTTTCTTGTTATATTAGAGTGACTTTTAAATCTGAACACATATCAATGAGTCATTAACTTCATGATGTGGTAGTGCAGCATCATCATCATCATCATCATCACTTTAAATGACCTTCTGTGAGTGAAGCTCAGTGATGGTGCAGGACTGCCACCTTCTGCTGGCAGGAGGCTATCACAGGCTGACTGCTCTCACCAGTCGTGTATTTTGAATGACACAGGCTATTCAGATCGAATGTGACCCAGATATGTACTGGGGCATTAAAGGGGCATTCTGGTTAGATGTGTGTAATTCAGGTTAAAAATATCTTAAAATGTCATGTATTGCAAAAAGAACATTTAATTAATTGTGTTCTTATGTAAATTAAGCATTTTTAATTTGATTCATATTAAGATTAATTTACTGTCCAGAATATTTAGCTTTTGAGTGCAAATAGAATTATTGTCAACATTGTTATTGTAGTTATTTAAAACTGAAACCATGAAAAGTAAAGCTTTAACTGATTTAGAATAACTAAAACAAATAAAAACTATATATATATATTTTTAAATGATATAAAAAAACATGAAAAAACACAGAATAAAAATTCAGCTGTTACTTTAAAATTAAAATCAAAATGGAAGAAAAACAAAATATCTTTAACTGGATTTAAATAACTAAAACTGAAATAAAATAAATATAAACTCTATACACACATATGTATATGTGTAATTGATAAAGAAAAATTATAAATAACTAAATCTTTCAAATTAAAAGAAAAATGGAAAATACAAAAATATGTTTAAAAAACTATAATATAACCTCAGTTATACTAAAATAACACAATTATTTAAATAATAAAGTACACAAACACAGCCTGTCCAAAGACAACGATTTTAAAAAAAAATTAGATTTATTTATAGAAGACTTGAGAAATAAAATGTATATTCAGTAGAACAGTTGAAAGAATATCTCTATCTGTGTATATATTTATTTATCTATTTATTTACAGAATGAAAATCTGAGGGCAAAATGTGCTTAATTCTCATGAAAAAGTCAGTGCGAAATTTGCTGCATTTAAGCCAAATTTGATATCATTTCTCGCTTATAATATTGGTGTGAAATATGACGTGTGTGTGTGTGTGTGTGTGTGTGTGTGTGTGTGTGTGTGTGTGTGTTGTGCATAATATATATAAGTAGCTGTGTAATGCAGCTCTCTCTCTAAGACAAATTTGTATTGACTAAAATCATGACGTTCTTCTCTGAGGCCCTAATTGGATTGTGTCAGATGACTGTGATGTTTATTTCTGGACTGAAAGATGAAAGATTATGCTCTCAGTAGATGAAGCCCGATGGTACCATGCTGTGTTTTCTATTAACATTTTAGAAGCAAACAAGATGGCTTTAGCAACTGTCACTCTGTTCATTTAGATCTGTGATGCTTTCAGCTCATTAAACCAGCACCCAGAGCCTCTTACTAAAACATCCTGCACATGAACAGCAAAGAGAGAGTAAGAGAGAGTGGTTCAGGCTTATAACATACATTATTAGCTGTAGTACCGCAAAATGCCCAGCAGATGTCAGTGCTGCACTGCTGTGCTTTATCAGACTACATCCATTCATTGTTTTGAGGCTGTTGTAGTAGCCTACATTTGTGTGCAGTGTTTGAGTGATCTGAAACAGCACCCTGTTATCTCCAGAGTTATGGCTCATGTGGACGTAAAAAATAAAAAATGTTGTAACATTTTGTGAATGTTCCGTTTTGAATACAAATGTTATGCTTTATGGACAGCACTTCTGTACAGTAATGCACTTACAGTGAAAGTCTATGGGCTTAAATTCTTAAAATACATGAATACATGGAGTGGTATAATAGTGTAATTACTTAATAACTTTCTAATCCTATCTGTACAAAGTTATATGATTTCACATCATTTAAAATCTATACATCTTCAACACTATTAAAATCGATTTAATAATTTATTTAGCTTGAATTTTTTTTTAAGCTATTTAATGCTTCAATACTGCATTTAATGCATTTTACCATGTTTAGATCCTGCAAATAAGAAAAATAAATAAATAAATAAATAAATAAATAAATAAAAGCAAACAAGTTAATAGATCTGGGCCAGGTTATATTAAATATTTCCAAAATATTATATCCAAACGGCCTGTCATTACCAAGTTTAGTCATAAATCCTGCCAACTTTTGCATGATATATGCAAGTTTACAAAGTTCAAATAACCAGAATTTCATTTTTTATATATTTTAAAACGACCTAAAATGTTGCATTATGTACTGTATTCCTGGCCAGTAGCTGGCGATGTCACTTTTGAAGAAACACATACGTAATACGCATATGCATGACATCACTGCGTTTTTGTTGTTTACACGAAGACAATTACAGTATAACTTTTAAAAACTTGCGCTTTGAAACCCATTTTCAGAAGTTTGCCGTGCCGATGAACAGCCAAGATGTATAACCAGTTTTCTGTTTTTTATTGAAAACGATGTCATGTAGAGATGTGACTAAATGAAATCAGTAGTCATCTAAAATATGTCACAGATGCTTCAACCCAGTGTACTGTTGATTTGTGCTAACTTTAAACCATTAAAACACTAGGTAGAACAGTTCGACTGCAAAAAAGTGCTTGGTTTATTAACGTCTAGAACTACCACAACTCTAAACCTACCCTTAAAGTACTGCAAATGCAGTAATTATTTGTTGTTCAGGGTGAGATAAATGAGTATTGATGTGCACATGGTAGGAAAATCTGACAGGTAGGAGAAAAGGTCAGGACACCGGAACACTTCTGTAGGAAAAGGCAGCACACTTGAGGGATTGGGCCCGTGATGAGTGACAAGTCACGTAGACAGTGGTGGGACAGTTAGGCCGTTTCTCCCCTGCAGTGTCAGTAGGGGGGTGCTGGCGAGGTGCCGGTCTGTGTGGCTGTCTGGCTGACGTCTGTGTCTCCTCCTCTCTCCCGGCAGTTCATGGCATCAAGTGGACTTGCAGCAATGGGAATAGCAGCACTGGCTTCTCAGCAGAGCAGCTGGTGCAGCAAATTCTGGACAGCCACCAGACCAAACCACCTCCCCGGACTCACAACTGCCTCTGCACGGGAAACCTGGGTAAGGGAACCGGCCCCAATTGATATCTCTATATTATCTCATTAAAGAAAAAGCTTTGTCTCCTGAGAGAGAAAGACACCTGTAACCGTCTTGAATAGTGCAAATAAGTCCGAGATTTCACTGTGAACTCAACTTTCTCCAATACCAAATGATCCCAGCTTCAGTCCACGTTCATTTTATTATAGTAAATTCTTACTGTATGACTGCTGATTTATTCTATTCTTCTTCTATTAGGACTCATGTGGGTTTTATTGATAGCCACTGATCAGTTTATCTAACAGTGGTTTCACTGTAAGGTATTATAAAATATATTTATATTTCAATATAAAGCTGACCATATATTATTTACATTTGGACTTTCCATCATCTTTTCAGGTGTAGTATAGATTATGGCCAGTAGATGGTACTATTGAGTCAAGTAAAAATTATTTGAACGCAAACAAATTACTGTTGGACACTGATTCATGCATTTGCATTAAACAAAATGGATTATGAAACCAATGCATTAATTTTCTCTGAAATCACACTGACAGATGACACTTGAGTCTAGTGAAAATACATTTTCTCAACCATATATCACAAATATTTTCAGACAATTTAATGTTCAACTCATGATCACTAACATATATATATATATATATATATATATATATATATATATATATATATATATATATATATATACATACATATTGTGATACTTTATTCTTTGATTCTTTGATTATTAAAAAGTTCAAAAGAACAGCATATATTCAAATATTTTCTAACAACATACATCTTCACTATCACTTTTTTATCCATTTAACATGTCTTTGCTGAATAAAAGTATTAATTTCTTTTAGTTTTTTAAAAGAGAGCTTTTGAATAGTAGCATATATTGTAACACAAAATGTCTATTTGAATAAACATTGTTCTTTTTAACTTTTTATTTTTCAAAGAATCCTGAAACAATTATCATAGGTCCCAAAATGATTAAGCAGCACAACTGTTTCCAACTTTGATTATAAATCAGCATATTGGAATGTTAATTTATATTGCAATAATATATCACACAATTAAAGTTTTGTTCTGTATTTTTTAATCAAATAGATACAGCCTTGATGAGCATAAGAAACTTCTTTAAAAAAAAAAATTAAAAATCGTACTGATCCCAGACTTTTGAACGGCGATGCACATAGCATTTGCCATTTCTCTGTTAAACAGTGTGCCAGCATTTTCAATAAAACACATCAAAATGCATGTTTTAGCTTTATGGGTCAAACTCTTTTTAGGTTGCGTTAACTTAGAATGTGTCTGCTCTCTATAGGTGCTGGGAGCAGCCTGCATCACAAATGCAACAGTGCCAAACACCGTATCATCTCACCGAAAGTGGACCCACGCACTGGAGGTGCCTACAGCAGCACCCACTCCGAGGTTCAGAACAACGATGTGTCAGAGGGGAAGACAGAGCACAGCCACGGTGGGGGCAAAAATGGCAGGGCAGGGGCAGACGGCGCTGGTGGAATGGGCGGCCGAGAGAAAAGGAACGGCAAGGTGCACAAGCCAGCGCTGCTCCACCAGAACAGTATGGAGGTGTCCTCATCCAACCAGGTGGAAGTGCCAGATACCACCCAGAGCTCACCCGTCTCCATTAGCAGCGGGCTAAACTCTGACCCCGATATGGCCGACAGTCCCGTGGTGACAGGAATGGGCCACGTAGCCTCGGTAATGAGCAGCCTGTCTCAGTCCGCCACTGTATTCATGTCAGAGGTCTCTGGAGACCCTGTCTATAGCATGTCCCCCACTGTAGACCCCAACGCTCACCTCTTGGGTCCCGACACAGCCTCTAGCAGTCTAGTGTTAGCAGTGACAGCCGACAGTCACAAATTTGCCTTTGCTGGAGCGGTTGGAGTGGGGTTAGCTGACGCAGGGTCCACAGACGGACTTGCTATGCTGTCCACAGCCAGTGTGTCTGAAGAACTGGTGCTGTCTAGTAACCTGGAATCTGGCAGTATTAAGCTGCCTGAGACTAATATGAACTTTGACCCTGACTGCTTCCTCAACAACCCCAAGCAAGGTCAGACCTACGGAGGGAATGGGCTGAAAACCGAGGAGAGCAGCAGGAGCAGCTGCAGTAACAGAGGGCTGAGGTGTTCGCCGCCACTCAACGACAACGGTTACGGCTTCAATACCTCTCTGGTGAAGAACATCAAAACGGAGGACACGTCATTTGAACAGCAGCTGGCGAAAGAGAGTGGCTATCAGGTTGGAGAAGTGGTGAGTGGTGCTGTCAGTATGTCTGGTTCCTCAAACGGTGGTTCGGCTCAAAACTCCCTGGCTCTGACTCCCACTGGTTCACTGTTGCCGTCTGGAGGTGGACTCAGTCCCAGCACTACCCTTGAGCAGATGGATTTCAGTGCAATTGATGCCAAGCAAGACTACCCATCTAGTGTTATGTCAGCAGCGGGCTACGGCCAGTCGATCTCCAGCTCTCACCTGGCCCACCAGAGTCACTCCCCCAGCTTCTTCCTGCAAGGTTCTCCACAGTCCCAAACCCAGAACAACTCCAGTTCGACCCAGAACTCTCACGACCCCAATGCCTACATGGGCCTGTCTGTCGTCAAGACGGACTCAATGGGAACTAACGGGCATCTCCACCACCATCATCATACCCACCCCAGTCAGCGCACTGCCTCTAACTGCAACGGCGGCTCTCCAACCGAACGTAATGGACCGGCTGGGACACTCCAGCTTCTCCAGTACCAGAACCGCTTTCAAACACCGGTTCAGGAGCATGAGGAAGTGGGTGGTTTGGAAGAGCCAATAGGAGCAGAACAAGGAGAAGGAGGTGTTCAGGAAAAGGACTCGGATGGTCTTATGAAACCCAGGGAGCATTTGCAGACTGGTGAAGGAGGAGAAGCCGAGGGTGTAGGAGGTGCAGAGCACTACCTCCAGCAACCAACAGAAGGTGGTGGAGTCGGGCCAGGATCTGGAGGAACGAGTGCAGAAAGTGGAACCCTGTGCAATGACACCGAGACAAGTGGAACCACCAGTCAACAGCTCCAGCCGCTCCTGCAAGGAGCCGGTTTGGTGCAGGGGCTTTTTAGCACCGTGGGCGCCCACCAGAGCCTGGGCAGTAGTGGAACCAACGGAAGGGGCTCCATTGAGATTAATCTGGACCACTTTGACGTTTCCTTCGGGAATCAGTTCTCAGATCTCATCAATGACTTCATTTCGGTTGAGGGTGGAAGTGGAACGGCGGTAGTGGCAGGCGCCAACTCTCTCTACAGCCATCAGCTGATGACCCATTCGGGAACAGAGGGGCAGGTCTCCTCTGGAACTGTTGCGCAACAAGGTGCAGATGAAGTAGCTCATGGGGCAAGGGGGTACAATTCTGCAGACCTCTGTCTCCAGTCATGTTGCAGCCCTCAGTCTACACAGGCTGGGGCAGTGGCGGGTGAGCCAGGACAGCTGGCATATATGCAGGTGGCCGAGGCCATGTCGGCAGCTGTGGCGCATGGAAACATGGGAATGTTACAGGCTACCGGAAGGCTGTTTGTGGTGACAGACTATTCTCCAGAGTGGTCTTATCCTGAGGTGAGTTTGTGACACTTCTGAGAAGCTAAAAGAAAAAAACTCGACTGTTATGGATGTGTGCAAGAATAGCCAGCAGGGGGCAGCAGAGATGTCTAAATGTCCAAATGTGGAGGGAAAATCTGCAGAATTTTGTGGAATGGATTTAGACATAGTACAATCATTAATACTCTGTAATAACAGAGGGGTTACTTAGGGGTAGTTTACCCAAATTATGTCATCATTTACTCCCCCTCAAAATATTTGAGTTTCTTTTTATCTGTTGAACACAAGATATTTTGAAAAATGCTGTTAGCCAACAGTTGATGATATTGACATCTCTGGGGTCGGTTGCATAAACCTTTTAGACTAGTCTGGTCATATTTTTTTTTAAGTTCAGTTAAATAAAAAAATAAAAAAGGTTTGGTTGCACACCTTTTTCAAAATATCTTCTTTTGTGTTCACCAGAAGAAAAAAAATAAAAGAAACTCATACAGGTTTGGACCAATGTGAGTGTCAGTAAACAATGACAGATTTTCATTTATGGGTGAACTGTCCCTTTAAATAAACAAAGGCCAGGGAACATGAAGGAATTTGTGTAATTCTGTGAAAACCTGTGGAGTGAAAGTTTACAATTCACAGGAGAATCGGCCACAAGCTGTTTAATGCAAGAATAGATTTTAGTCTTCTGAGGTCTGAATGCTAAGCTCAAGGTCTTCTCTACAACAAGTGGCGTATGTATTTGAGACACATGTTCGTCTTGTTATTAACATGCCCATTGGCAAGGAAGCAGTCAGACTAATATAGACCGAGGGATATTAGATCTCAACACAACACAACACTTCAGCTCTCACAAACCCTGGTTATTTTTTTCTGTGACATTTTCCTTGTTGGAAAAAGATATCATCATAGATGCACTTTAATTCAGTCTTTCTTGTAGTGTATTGACATTTAAAATAAATGCACATTTACATAAAAAAATACATTTCGGGTTAAAAGAGAGTATTGTCAAATCTTACAATGCAAGTACACAGTAAATGTAACCAACCAATTTCGGGGGTGATAGCACCGTTGCAAGTTTTAAGAGTTTACATGAAAGGAAACTGTGCTCATTTCTAAATAATATTGGTATGTATTTTTCAGGGTGGTGTGAAGGTGCTGATCACCGGTCCATGGCAAGAGGCAAGCAGTGAATATTCCTGTCTGTTTGATCAGATAACAGTTCCGGCGTCCCTCATCCAGCCCGGGGTGCTACGCTGTTACTGCCCAGGTATTGCATTACAATACATGTATATACAGACATTACACATTCTCCTTTTAAAGGAAAGGGTGATGCAGCTACATTTCAGTATCCTAAGATCATCAAATAAAGTTAAAAGATAAAAAGATAATACATCAGTCAGAGTGCCACATGGTCCCAATCTAACATCTTATTTTAGGTATCGTTCATGCTAAAAATAAATAATCAAACAGGTAATATTATAATATATTTCAAACGTTGTGTGTTGGGTCTCTATACTGTAGTCCAAGAATATATCATGTGGTCTTTGTGAGCAAACAAAGGACTGTTCTTTAACAGCTGTTGTAGAGAACTCATTAAAATTCCACCGTTACATAACTAAGTAAATAAATAAATAAAAGCACCATTGTAAATGGTTTGCAAATGTGTGGACTTCACACTGTAAGGCATTTCTTTGCACATTCAAAATGATTCATTTATGTCTTATATCCTTTCAAAGCTCATGACACAGGCCTGGTGACCCTGCATGTAGCAGCCAGCAGTCAAATCATCTCCAATTCAGTGGTGTTTGAGTATAAAGCCCGTGCACTGCCTGCCCTGCCCTCTTCTCAACATGACTGGCTCTCACTGGACGGTACGTTTGAGATTTATCTTGCATTACATCATATACCGCTGTTACAAAGTTGTGTTTTTGGTTGTCATCAATTTGCATTTATTCATTTTCAGCAACACACTGTAAACAAACTTTGGATGTTTCATCTGAATCCATGTTTCTTATGAATTAAATGAATGGCGGGTGAATAAATAAAGACTTGGTTGCTGTTAAACAATTGTTTTGCATGCATTTTAATCAAGATGGCCAGGTAGTGGGGCAGCTGTGACCTAATGGTTAGAGAGCTGGACTAGTTACTAGAAGGTCGCCGGTTTGAGTCTCTGTGCTGGCAGGAGTTATAGGTGGGAGGGAGTGAATGAACAGCACTCTCTTCCACCCTCAATACCCATGGCTGAAGAGTCCTTTAGCAAGGCACTGAACCCCCAGTTGCTCCCCGGGTGCTGGATCTATAGCTGCCCACTGCTCCGGGTGTGTGTTCACTTTTCACTGCTGTGTGTGTGCACTTGGATGGGTTAAATGCAGAGCACCAATTCCGAGTATGGGCTACAATACTTGAAAAAAGTCACGACTTAATAAACGACTTAGTGTTTGTCTAGTCTTAAAGTAAAATAAAAACAACTCACCGAGACTTTTTTTGGGCCTGAATAAGCAAGTTGGTCAAACTGGGCTGGTGGTCTTTTCTAAAAGATATTTTATCTAAAAGATATTTTAAAGATGAATACCATTCAGTGGAGAATCCATTTGGATAAAAGAACACTGAAAAGGCTTTAAAAGACTTGTCTGTTCTTGCACTCATGTTCTGTTTTTTTGGAGCTTCAACTGTTTGTGGAATACTAGTCAGGTTATAAGGACTTGTTCTGTGGTAAAAAATAAAATAAATAAGTAAATAAATATGGTTTGTTGTTTATTTTCTGAGGGTGATTCTCATGAGGAAGTATCCAGGTCATATTTAATAATAATAAAAATAAATATTTTAATTGAAAATCTCATTGCTTTATATTTTGTGAACATTTAAATTGCAAACAATAAATAAATAAAGCCTTAATTTCACTAAAAACCAACTGAAAATATACATTTTGCCTAAAAATGACAATTAAGCATGTCCCCCTTGTCCTTAACTTTAATGTGAATAAACATAATTGCCATTTTCATAGAGTAAATGTAATTATCATTACTCTGAAAGATAGTTCTCATTAGTCCAGTCTGAAAATAGTAGTTCTTTTAAATTAAAAGCAGCATAAACCTCAGTATTTAAATATAGAATTTTGCAGTAAGTAGTTTGATGTTTATTTTATTTTTCAACTGAAGCAATTTATCTAAATAATGTAACCAGATCTTATGAGTCCTAAAAATAGACTTTGCCTATTTTTCCACATTTCTTTAAATGAAATTCAGCCCTGCATCAACAATTTAGACTCTAGTTGTATTTGAAATGTTAAGATGTAAAAACGCTGAAAAAGTGTGATCTGAGTTTATGAGATGAGATCTCATTCGTCTAATCGAGCTTCAGTTCTCCCAGCATGCTGTCTGCGTGCATCCAGACCGTTATGTGCGTGGCGCCGAACGACACACCGCCTGGACTGATTTGTCATAATGCAGAGAGGAGAAAAACAGTTTTTCTGCAGCATTGCAGGTACTGAACCACAGGACAGAGGCTGAGAGGGGCAGGAGCAGTAAGCCTAACTCCTGTTGACACAGATTTGTCGCCGTGTGAGCGACCATCACATTGTTCCAAGCGGTTATATGAATGATCGTAGCGGCTCCATTGTGTTTCGCTGCCACTCCCAAAAGAAAAACACGTCCACATCCAACCACAACACGACTTCAGATTCGCGCGGTTTTAGTCAAAAGCGAATTCAAAAACATAAAAACTGAAAAGCTTCGGGTCTAGGAGCTGTCGTCAGTCGGTATAAAACAGAAGAACGTTTTCAGAAAAACACAAACAAAATACGCAAAAACCGATCGCGGTTCCGAGACGAATGGTTGGTGCGCGTAAAGCGTTTGCAGTATAAAAGATAGGACAAGACGTAGATTTATTTTCTTTTTTTCTATCTAATCGACCGTTTTTCTTTGGAAAAAGATGACTGTGATGTCAGCGAGTGTTTGGAGAGCCAGCCGGTGGCGCATGACTGCGCGTAAAGCGGTGCGTAAAGCGCGTACCTGCGGCGGATGAAGCCCCGCGTCTCCATGAGCGAGCGGAGAAGATAAAGCATCGGCAGCAGGGATGGGGAGGGAACAGGAGGAGGTGTAGAGGAGGGGGACGAGGGGTCTGTATCTCTCTCCCTACACACTCCGCACTTACACTTTGTTCTATTGTTGTTGGCTTCGCTGCCAAGCGGCTCCTGCAGTTAGTTTGACGCTGGATGGAGAACATGTGTGATTGACAGAACACGCTGGCTGAGTCGGGTCAGTACGCGAATTCTTTTTTCATACTGACATTAACTTGATCCACATGCACAAGCTATTTAAAGATGAATATAGCTTGTACAGTTTCTTTGTTGTATGTCCTGCAATATTATTTCCCTTGTTTGTGATGTTTCAACAGCAGTGAGAGCATTTTCTCTGCTGGAAAGATATTTAATTGCATTTTGGGTGAAGTGTGGAAAATATTCACTAGAATAGGCTCAGCGTGGAAGTTTCCTTAAATGATTAGTTGTAGAATTATGATGTTGTGCAGGTTATAATCAGGTCAGCTTGTATGCAAAGGCTTGTAAACTTTTACTAGCCGGTGTTCTCTGAGACCTCCAGATCTCCTAAAGCATCTGGTTACAATGAGTTAGTCAGGTGTAGTGCGTCTGTTTTCAGCACCACAGGCAGTGGACAGCGACAGTGATGCTGAAAGGATCAGACTGTTGCCCTTCTTCTGTTAAGCGCTCCAGAGGGAGAGGACGAATATGCTGTGCCATGAAGTTGACCCTTTTTCTAGAATTATACAGTGTAATAATGAGATGCGGTGTTGTTTTGCTGGCAGACCCATTTAAATTATTTTACCAACCTGTTGACAACTTTTGTCATTTCCCTTTTTTATTCAGTCTTTTCGCTGTTTTTATTATTTTTACAAACAACACTAGTTTCTAATCTGTGTGTGTCAAATTACAATCTGCAATCTTTGTCACCTCACTGAAATCACATCTCAAAAGTCAAGAGGATTTCAACCTAAATCGAGTAATTTCTGTATTCTTGTTTTGCTGGCCTGCCTACATGCCCTTACAAGGAAACTTCAAACTAGGTCAACATAATCAACCCTAAATCTGCAGTTCAGAGTTCCTTGTTCTGCTTTAATGAGATTTCCTGTGGAATTCTAGGAACTGCTGTCAGGGCTTGAGTCCACTAATGGAGCGCCCACACAGATGTGTCTCATCCATGCTGTTATTTGCTGTCTATTGAGATTAAATATTTTTTTGTTTGTATGTCTACTCTCCAAGCAGACTGAACTAAATCTGAGCACATACTGTGTTGCACTCACTTTTAGTTTCATGTGTTATTAGAGTATGCAACTCTTTATGGAGATTATGTGTTTATTTATTTATTTATTTGTTTGTTTGTTTGTTTGTGGTCATCCAGAATGTTTTTGTTTGTTTGTTTGTTTTTCGGTTAGTTTCATTGTCAGTAATGTATTTTACATATTTTGAAAAACAGTCAAAGTTCTTTCTTTATGTGGATACACTAAACACAGTATTTAGAGTATTTTAAGTAAAACTCTATGAAGCCTATTGTTGTCTATTACTTGCAGACATATGTGCATAATATCTCAAGAAAGTCAAACATTAAACACAAACTCAAAACAAGACACACAAAAACAAAAACAAGAGTACCTTTGTTTCCAGCAGCCAAAGTCTTTGTGCTGGAAGCTTTTGCTTGTCAAAGTTGTGGTCTGAGGCAGTACATGTCTGATAGACCTTGAACAGGGATTCAAATAGCTAATACTGAACTGTTTTAAGCAGAAGGTATGTTTCCGGTTAGACAAGGAAAGTTCATACAAATAATCAGTGCTGGGAGTATGACTGACATTATTATCATAGCATTCTCGCCTCTGTCCAATTCTATCCAAAACAAGCACCTGTTCGAGGGTCATGATCTACCAGATATACCAATGTCCACAGTATTAGGAGCTGTTATCCCAGCTTTAAATCCATGTTGAGCTAAATCCCCTTAAGACATAATCATTGCATGTTATCAGCTAAATCCTGTCGAAAGGGACATTTGTGGGATTTTGTTTTTTCCATTTCTGTTTTATACATTTATAGTGATGGGCTTAAACAGGATATTAGTCTGTTATAGATTTAAAGCAAATCCTGTGGAAATGCCCAGCAGAGCATGAGCTCTTTTAAACCCTAAGAATAAAAATGAAAGAGTCAATATGCTCTCTGAGCTCAGATTGTGAATATTGGATATGCTAATGGGTGAAAAAAAATAATAAAGCAATCATCCAGAAATTAATAAGTAATCATAAACACTGTACACATCCTATTTTCTTTGCACATTAGACTTTCTATTTTGTTTAAGATGCATTGATTATTTTATAGTATTATTGTCATTAACCAACAGACAGTTATTGGACATTTATTTAAGAGAGGTGGCAGCTCTGTTTCATCAAAGAGTGTCACAACCAACACTTTAAAGATGTTTTGGATTGCTTTACAGTCTTAGCCCACCAGATATGGTTTCTTCTACATCGTTTCTCCAAACTGGCCTGCAAAATGCATTTTGCACTGTGCAAATTGCATTTTGCACCTTTACTTAATATGCAAAACAACACTGTCAGCAAGTGCAATTTAATGTGCAATAATCATTCCTTGACATATGGATGCATTGTCAAATGCTCGTTTAATTTCTGATGACTGTAAAGCCCATAGTCTCTTTATTACCAATCTCAGGCACAATAAACCGCAACAAGTGAGTGATTTTGAGCCCCTGTTGCGCTTGTAGCTGTAAAGTGGTGCAGAAGCCCCCACTCTCAAGAGCATGATGCAACTCTGATGAAATAGAGAAACCGGCTTGGGCTCTCTGCATTAGGATATTACCACGAGATACTCAAACATCCAGTGAATAGAGAGTTTAGTCCTCTCACTCAAGGCTTGTGCTCAACCACATGAGGTCTGCCTGACCAGGAGAGCTATCCAGGCCAAAGGAGCAGCACCAAGGCTGATGTAAGATCTCCTGAAAAACGGTAACTCACACTGGCACAGTCTGTTAAGTACTGTTGGGTTTTTTTCTGGACACCTTTGAGCTAGTTTATGCATGCGCTTCGTCATTGGTCTGTATTGGTGAAGGTTGTTGTTGAGTGCTTGGGAAAAGTCAGATTCATGCTCACAACCTCAAGATGTCATTTTCTATGCTTTTAAAAGATAGCCTCATATGCATTTATGACTTTCTAAAGAATCTTGCTCTTTTTAAAGTGCATATTAAAGTTGAAATTAACCATTTGAACTGTATGATACTTGCTTTTTGCTTGCATTTGTTTGTTGTAACATGTCTTGGGAGCTGATTTTTGTATAGGAATTTTTTACATTAAAATGACTGCGAAAAATTATCAAATTATCTTGGATTCACCTTATATATTCACCTGAATACAGCAAATGCAAATAACGTCGCCTCATCCATTTCCTCTGAACATATTCTCCACGGCTGCGTTAATAAACATGAGTTAGGTCTGTCTGTTTTGAAATGCTGCCCCTCAACAATTTCGGGTTTGACACAAAGCTCTCAAGCGTTCTGTTGCCTGGCTGGTCTGCTGGCATCTGATTGGTCGTCTCCAGGCTGCTGGAGGTGTAGTAGAGCGTTGATTATGTCACAGCCCCGTTTAGAGCAATTTGGTCCCTCCTCCCCTTCCACCAAACCCCCCCCCCCGGCCTACATCAGGGTACGTGTGCCGCATTCTGAGTGGAGGGAGCAAGAGAGAGAGAAAGACAGCCAGCCAGCAGCAGGTGGAAATGACATCATCTGCACTGCACCAACACTGCAGTAGTGTTTGAACAAAGATGCACTGGAGCTCCGTTTCGGAGTGGCTCTTTTTGTCTGCAAGGGATATTTGTGGAGGAAAAACACAGCATCCAGTGCATGCATGTATGTCCATTCATTAGAATTAGATTCACTTTCATTCACCGTATCTGAAAGAGAGCTGGTGTCAGTGTGATATATGCAGGGAATTTGGCTTGATGTTAGCGTCACTGTAAACAAAAAAAATTATGAGCTTACATGCAGGAACCTGCAAGTCGCTGGAAACCTGTTTGTTTGTTACTATTTGATATGGACAAATGGAATTTGATCAATGAGAAATAAAAATGAATGAGTGTTTGTTTGCGATGATGAAGAGTATTGAATGTGTTTTAAATGTGTTTGAATGTGTTTCATGTTTTTTGAATGTGCTTTGTACATTTGAAAAAATCTATTTTGAGGTTGTTGTTTTTTAATAAAAAAAAAATTGTTAATGAAAATTAACTATTTTAATTAGGTTTTTTTATTTTTACAATCACTGCTACACCAAATAGACACTTTGTTTTTAAATCTAATATATTTGTATACATTTCAAAAATTATTTTTCATTCAGAAATTGTAATTAATCATAGAAGATGTGTATTTTGAATAACTTAATACTATAAAGTTGGACAAAGCATCATATAACTGACCCATATAAAGTAGTGAATTGAAATTCAAAATATATTTAACTTCTGTTACATTACATTTTTTTCTGAGTTAAACAAGGAATTCATCAAGAAAAAATATAGGTCAGGACTTAAGTTTTTATATATATATATATATATATATGAACGCTCCTATAAACAGCCTTGGTGATGTCAGCAGACAAAGAAATTGGTCTCAGAAATCAGTTATTACTCGTGAATGAAAGACAAACATTATTTTCTTTGGAATAACATGCACTGATGAATCATGCACAATAACATTGGGAACGTTTTATAAGAAAGTAAATAGAGTTTGACTTCATGTTGATTTTAAAGTCAGTTGAGTACACATGACATTCTCAATTCCCTCATGTTTTATTTAGATAACCAGTTCAGAATGTCCATCCTGGAACGCCTTGAGCAGATGGAGCGAAGGATGGCAGAGATGGCCGGTCAGCAGCAACTGAGCAGTGGAGGACCATCTGATGGCGGAGGAACCGGAACAGGAGGAGAAGGAGGAAGAAGCAATTCTGAACAGGCGCAGGTATCATTCTGTGCTACACTGTCTTGCTCCAAACTAATATAATTCTCCATTAGCTTCCTGGAATTTACTTGGTTCTTGATTCTTTGTTTTAGTTCTCACCAGGTCAGGGTCAGAGCCAGGGTCAATGTCCAGCTGGCAACTCATTTGAGAGCCGTGTGGTGGTAGTTTGTGAAAAGATGATGAACCGTGCATGCTGGGCAAAGTCCAAGCACCTGATCCACTCCAAGACGTTCAGGGGCATGACTCTTCTTCATCTGGCAGCCGCCCAGGGCTACACCACACTTATCCAAACACTTATCAAGTGGCGGTGAGTATACAGTACTGATTTTATACCTGCAAAAAATGGCCATGTATATTGCATTATTCATCTGTTATGTATTGTTCTCTGAGCTGTTTTTTTTTTTACAGCACCAAGCACGCAGACAGTATTGACCTGGAACTTGAGGTCGATCCTCTAAACGTGGACCATTTCTCTTGCACACCACTGGTGAGTGTTAACACTATGTCAGGATACTTTCATCATTGATACCATGTAGCTTCACAGTGTTGTTTGGATGAGTTGTTTCATATAGAAGGACAAGGGATGGCTTACAAATTAAATGCAACTCAATTTTCTTCTCTTCAGATGTGGGCTTGCGCTTTGGGTCATATGGAAGCAGCAGTGGTTCTGTATAAATGGGATCGGCGAGCTTTGGCCATCCCAGATTCTTTGGGTCGCTTACCGCTGGCTATTGCCCGGTCCCGTGGTCATACCAAGCTGGCAGAGTGTCTGGAAAGCCTTCAAAGGGAGGAGCAGCAGTCAGGAGCACTGAATACAACTCCCAGCATGCCTTTCTCACCATCTACTGAGGCCTCAGCTGCAGAGGGGTGGATGAATGTTTGGGGTTCAGACACATCTTCAGTTGGGCTGAAAGGAAGCAACTCCAGTTCCAGCTCAGGTGAGAACTGGAAACTTTCATTCTATCTGGACTGTCAGTCTTCAACGGTCTCTCATGTGCATGTTGAGTTAAGAAAAACATATTAAATGTAGACCTTCCATGAACAAACGAGTGTTTTGTAAGGAGATGGTTCAGGTTGGGTGACAGGTTGTGTTTAATTTGGTCAAACATTCTTCTAAGACACTTTCTTTGTACTTTGGCAGACTTGAGGAGACCTAGGTCAGAACCGTCTAGTTTCTATAGCAGCGTTAATCACGGTGATGCCCCGTTGAGCAAGAAACACAAACCCAACCCCGAGACTCTTCAAACTCGGCCCAGCAAAGCCTGTTCTGCACCTCTCGGACTAGAAGAACAGGCCCACAAGCCTAAAGCGTGCCCTTCTAAACTGAGGGAATGTAATGCTGAGAAAGAGCAAGGAGATGGTGAGCAGTCTCAGACTAAGCTGGGCTCAACGTGTGGAGGTGGGTGCTGGGATTACAGACAGGCTGCAGGACGCAGAGTGCAAACTGCAGGACTTGGCAAGGAAAGGCTCGCGAACAGACTGAGATTAAGAGAGATTGCTACTGCGGGAACAATCTCTGATCTGCGGACAACCCAAGAGGATCTGGAGAACACAGGAGGCCTGCAGGTGAGGCATAGAGAAGGTACTCGACCAGACTGCCGAAACAGCTTTTTTGTAGTGATTTAAGATAAAAGTAAAGTTTGCACAGATCTTGCAAAACTTGCATTGTCTTCTGTCTGATGTCTCAGTGGCAATATTGCTAGAAATTTTGAAAGTACCTGCTAAAGTACCTATTAAAACTATTTGTTTCAGAACATGAACATGATGAATTTAGCAGAGGAAGTCATTGAGGCGACATCTGATCGCATCAAGAGGGAAAACTTTGTTGCATCAGAAACTACACTGGATGGTGTTGGAGTCAGCAGCACCATGAGCTGGTTGGCCAGTTACCTTGGAGATGCAGAGAGGTGATTCATCAAAAAGTTCTATAATCTGTTCTCAAAAATCCTAGTTACAGTCTCTTTGGGTTCTTGTGTGTAATTGTTTTCACAATTGTTCCCAGGTTCCTGTTTAACAAGCCCCTAACTTCCTCTCCTGGCCTGGTCCCAGTCCATGTTGGAGGACAGCCAGAACTCGATGGTTCTCTTGGGAAGCTTGGCCTCCAAACCCCTGCTGAATGGACTGCACTTCTCAATGCCTCCCACAACAAGGAGGAGCGCGACCTGACCCAGCTGGCCCTGTCTGATCCCGAACAGAGAGAGCTTCATGAGGCAGCCCGGCAGGTCCAGAACACCTTCCGCAAATACAAGGTAGGACAGTGCTTCACCCAGGTGGCAGGGTCACCCATGCAGGTTATCAGTGGTGTGTTGCCAGTGTTCGTGATGGTCCAATTTCAAAGGTATTGATGTATTGTGTAGTCTTGTATGGTGTTCCAGAACTTAAGGTAAATTAATCTGGACCTTTGCAGTCCTGTGTCGTGAAAGGTGGTATGATTGTTGTGGTGTGTGCTCAAAAGGCAGAGATAGGGTCACTGTTGTTGACAAGCATGGGGAAATTTGCTTGAGCTTAGCATGGCCTTGCTATAAGGAATGATTGCATTGTTCCCTTTATCTATCTGTCTGTCTTAACGGGATGCGTGGATATCCCTGAGTCCACACCATGTTGTTTGTTCAGAGCAAATTTCTCTCAGTGTGCTGTTGGTGCGCAGTGCTCTGAGGAATAACCTTCTCCCAGGTGTCAGAGCATATCAACACAACTTTACCAGTCTATGAAGACACCTTGGCCAGGCACAAAGGAATCAGATGCCATCATCTCTGTGGCCTTGCAGGCCTCCTTGTGAACTCTAATCTCTCTCCTGTCCTCTCCACCCTACCTTTTCCCCCTCTTCCCCCATCCTGCAGGGTCGTCCGCTTCGGGAGCAGCAGGAACTGGCAGCTGCTGTCATTCAGCGCTGTTATAAGAGGTACAAACAGGTAGGCAGAGACACTCAGAATTATGTGTGTGTACACTTTTGATTGGTCAGTTATTAAAGGCTTTACGAGAATGGCTTCAATTCCTTCCTCTCTCTTCCCCAAGCTGACATGGATAGCCTTGAAGGTAACACTTCTGCTTCATTTACAATTACTTGTGGTTTGAACTGGAAGTTTGTTAGTGGTGCTTTATCACTTCTACTATTGCTTATACTTAGGGTTATGTATATGAACCAAACTTGTACTAACAAAATGGATGCTAGTTTAAATAATGCAGCTTGATAAGAATGGATTAGCTATTTAGCTACTTTCCTGACTTACCTTACTTCTAAAACGATAAAACTGGCAAAAAAAAATGTCATAGTTCATTCAGATTCAGTCCATGTTTTGAGACTTGAGGCAGTAAGCAACCCCCTAGCAATGACCTAGCACGTTGTGTTGTGCTATTTTGTGTTCAAATACATTCAGTACAGCTTAGCAACTGCATAGCAACTGTCAATCATCCACAACACACCTAATTTAATGTTGATGGTGTGGTTTGGCAGTGTTGATATTTGTTTTGTATTAGCAAAATGGCTAACAGACTAGTTTCCTACAGATCTCTCTCTCTCTCTCTCTCTGCCATTTGACACAAGTTTCTTTGTCTGTCTTCTTGACAGTATGCACTTTATAAGAAGATGACGCTGGCCGCCATCCTTATCCAGAGTAAATTCCGCAGCTACCACGAACAGAAGAAGTTCCAGCAGAGTCGCAGGGCAGCCATGCTGATCCAGCAATATTACCGCAGCTACAAAGAGCTTGGCCGGCCGAACCCACGCAGCCGAGCTACTGCAGCTGCACTGGTGCAGCAAAAACTCAGGTACAAGAACATCAAACTAGTAAGGGCTGACCTAGTGGTTGACGATCGAACAAATCAGATATTACAAAAGTTCTTGTCAAATTCTCATGACATCTGCACACTCTTATTGGTGTGAGCACTTTGGTGCCTCCAGTGGCCAAGCTAGGTATTACTCAATGATTCAAATCTTTTCATGTGTAATACATCACATTTAGAATTAAAATACCACCATCATGTTTAGAATTGAGCACTCATCATCCAATATAATAGGCAGTCAAAATACCTTTTACATGGCCGTCGCCTTGGAGCTTAGTTCTGAATTGAGTTCCCAAAGTCCATTTGTGTGTACACATGCTTTTACCAAGCAACTTTGTGCGTTCAAGCCTCACAAGGAGTGTTGCGTGAATTAATTGAGTGTTATTTTGCCATTCTAAAGTTTACTGTCTTTTTGGATGAATTGCTAAGTATGTGCCAACACTTCAAATGTGACACTCAGCCAAGTTGACTTTCTAAAGAATGGCAGCATTCGAAACCCTCCTGTTTACTTTAAGAGACAATCTGTTGTTGAGACAGTGCCAGGAAATGATTTACTTCACTAACAGTTTGAGTTCAAGTACACATAGAAGCATCGTTATTTTTGCATTCCATTTGTTGTCTCACAACCTGTTAAAGCAATTGCAGTTTGCTGTTTTCTAGGGGTGCAGCATATTACGTTTGCATACGCTTAGAGTTAAGAATTTGAAGAAACCCTTATATTAAAAAAAGTGACATGACATACAGCCAAGTATGGTGACCCGTACTCAGAATTTGTGTTCTGCATATTACCCATCTAAAGTGCACACACATAGCAGTGAACACACACACACACACACCGTGAACACACAGTGGGCAGCCATTTATTCTCCCCCCACCTACAATTCCTGCCGACCCAAGACTCGAGTTGAGGGTAGGTGTAATGATAAATTCTGTAGACTTGCACTGAGGGGTGAACCCTAGCCATATCATAGAGATTTGTGGGTGGACTCTTTGTCACGTTTGAAACTGAATATATCGCACACACTACAATCATAGCAGCAATTTGTGCAAAAGGTTTTTTTTTTTTTCTTACAGAAATGTCTGGTTTGTACAAAACCACTCATGCTGATCATTTTGTTTTAGAAGCAGTTTACTGACCAAGAGACAAGACCAGGCTGCCAGAAAAATAATGCGGTTTCTGCTGCGGTGCCGTCACAGGTAGGCCAAAGACGAGAATTTCCAGCAAGCGCATTGTGTTCCTACGGCCCTGTTGTTCTTCTAGCATGCACAACCTCATTCTGTGGTATACTTGCAGCTTTTAGATGAATCGGTCTTTAATATCCTGCTGTTTAGAAAGGTTAAAGGCACATTTCATAATCTCTCAAGCACACCCAACACAATTGTCAGGAGTCATAGGACAGCAACAGACAAACCTTGGTGTTTTCATGGCTCTGTTAGAAAGCCCTATTGTGTTTGGTCCTATTTCCCCAACCCAGCCCAACCTCAGTGTGTACTAATAGCTGTCTGGTGTTGTTTTGCTGTTTACGCAAAGCCCCTTGATGGACCATAGACTATTCAAACGGGTGAGTGCAGCCTCAGTAAATTAGTTCATACCCCTTGATTTCTCTTCTTTTTATCTCCCTGTCTCTCCCTTTTCTTTCATCTTGTTCTTCATCTATGTACCTTGATTTCAGACTCTGCTGTTCCCTATGACTCTCTCTGTACTTTCTTACCCTCTTTTCTTTTATCTCATTTTCTCTATTGCTTTATGCCTGCATGCATGATGGCCGACTGGAGCCGAGTTGACTGAGCCTTATATGAGAGAGAGAGGACTATAGAGCCTGCTAACCAATAAATGTTGATGATACATTAATGCAAAACTAACAATGCACTCTCTCTCTGTCTCTTTTTATTTCAATCTCTCTTTCAATCCCTCTATCTCCCTAAAGTCTCATCCATCTCTCTTGTTATGAGGATGCTTATGACAACACTAAGGACTGCTGGGTAGTGCATTTGCAAATTGCATGATGGCTAAAGACATGGAGCCCTTGCTTCTATCAGGGCATGCTTGAAATAATATCCCTTTCTCTATGGAAGACGAAATGTCTTGAATGCCTGGCTGCCTGTTTTATACATCTCTTTCAGCTTTTAGAAGCTTGATTTGGAGGCTGAGGGTGGGACAGGGGTCAAACTGTGAGCTAACGACGTGTTTGGAGGTTTAAATTGTCTTTAAGATGTTTAATAATAAGTTTTAAATGTAGAAGTATAACGTGATGAAAAAATATGACTATTTAATTAAGTTGAATTTCTGTGATGTGTTGTTCATGAATTGTAGGGTTACATATTGTGACTTTTTAAAGGTTATACTGTAGTTTTAAGATGGATGCTTTACTTTGGATTATTTTGGATCCTGAGGTTTATATATATTAATATGTGTTTACTTTGTAGACTCTTAGATGTAAAAAGTACATTTCAAAGAAATAAATTTTTCCCACAGATTTAAAATTTCTTTTACAAAAATGACTTTTGTTCTATACAGTGGCCAAAAACGTATTTGGACATTTAAATCCAACTTAAAAATGTGTGAATGTTATTGGATTAGATGCAAAATATCCAACCATATGTCATCTGTGCTCAAATCCAGGACAAGAACTACTTTTCTGAGCCATATTTTCTTTGACTTTTGAGCAGCTGAATTGTGGACATGTTCCACTTACGTTTGACAACCAAAAAGTTTCCAGTTAATCTACCAATAAACCTTCTGTTCTGCTTGAAAGGTGTGCTTGTGCTATCTTCCTTTAAAATAATTGACACTTGCTTCGATGTTTTGTTATCTACTGCCATGACATTAAGACATTTTTAAGTGTGACTTAGCTTTTTGAGTCGCTGTATCTGTGTTCTGTATGTTCCTTTAGGCTTTAAAGATCTTTGTCATTTATAGTGGGATTATATTTGTTGTTCTTTGTTGATGCCAGTGAGGAGACAGTTAGGAAACTGGCAGGTGTATTGGTTAATGGTCTGTGATTCCTCTGAGGGCCCGGAATGCTTGTGAACCCTCAGGCTAACTTTTTTTTTGGTCTACTTTCAGGGCGAAAGAATTGAGAAAGGCCAAGGAACATGAGAGTGCAGCAAAGAGCCCCGTTGCAATGTAACATCTCCGAGCAGTCTCTTTCTCTTCGTTGTGTTTTTACCAGAGACAAAATTCTTCAGGAAGACGGAAGATCATCGGATATGCGACGGTTGAACTCTAGCAGCGTTGTGACTGATTCTGCTCCTGCATTGTGTATTTTCTCGCTACCGGGGAACTGAAATCAGGACTATTGGGGAAATATGACATTATCTTCATGGCATTTTTGCACTCTTCATAGATTTTTTTCTTCAGATTACAAAAAAAAAAAAAGAAAACAAAGGAAGACCAAGGAGCAAAGACTTTTTATTCCGACGATGCTTGTAAAATATCACGCAACATGAACAGAACAACGTCAGAAAAACATCATGCTGGAGGCTGCTTCAGATTACATTTTTATATTTTGAAAGGAAAAAAAAGACAACAATCAACAAGTGTGGGGAAAAAAAAGAACAAAACCTAAAAAATGTAAACCAAAAAAAGGCCTCATTGCAGTGAACATATGCATGCAGAGTATTTGAAATCAGTCTCTCATCTCCACAGATCTTTGTTTTTGAAAAATGCTGTCCGTTCATTCAAAGGGAAGCCTTCATATGAATGTAGATGGGGTCAGGGCAAAATTGCTGTGTTTGAAATATCAGTGTCTTACCTTTGTCTTTATGGGTGTTAGGGGACTTCTGACAACAAATTGGGGGATTGAAGCGAAGCCTCTGGGCTACTGTTTCGTGTGCACTGTTTTCGACTTTCTTATGGGTCCTTTTCTTAATGTCATTTTTGCTGGCCTGACTTTGTGTGTCCTGTGTTTGTTGAACTGAATCTGGATACAGTGCATGTGTTTGAGCAAAATGCTCCTGCATGCTATGTAAATGTTTTGTGTTTTATTTTCATTCATTCATATTGGTGATATTGTGGCACCATCAAACTAGACCGTATAAGCCTGTTTGTTTTCGAGTACATGGTTATAAAGACCATTATTTTTATATAGTTCACTTATTTTTTATTAGCTTTATTTACTTTTTTTGCCTTTAGCATTATTGCATTTTTTTTTTTAAATGTGTGAAGGTTTAAAAAAAACTCCTGACCTTTTTTAATGCGAACTGTACTATCCATTGTGCCACAGCGCCAAACGTGTATTTGCAAAGGTTATCTTCCATTTTTGTGTGTGTGTGATGTGATACGTTTCTTCATTGTTACTGTTGGTTGATTTTGAAGAGCTCCAGAAAGCCTCCACAAGCTTTCCCGTGGAGTTTCACTGAACATTGCCTTGATTTCTTGACTTTTTGAAGGGTCCCTATACAGAAGCTTCAAAAAAACAAACAAAAAAAATATTTTTTTGACTATTTAAGTGGTCCCTGTACATATGAAGATGGGTGAAGGAACATTGATAGCCAGACACTTTTTCCGAAGAGGATTGTATTTAAGAATATATAGTATTTTATTCATAAATTGGATTATAACACATTAAGAGACCAACAAAAAATATATTGTATAGTTTTCTTTGAATGCCCAAGATGTACGGTTTGTAAATATTGTAAATACTGGTTGCGAAGAAGGAGCCATGTGCATGAAACTTTAAGACATTGAGCATAATGTAAAGATCAAATGTAGTGGCAATGGTCTGTAATACAATTTGAACAACGTCACTGTAAGACTTTGTTGAAAATGTTCTTTCACAGGACATTCTCTCAAGCATGACATGATTCACGACAAAACCGTAGATTTAGAGGAAGAGCCAAGCGAATCCATCAGACACAATAGGATCTTTCTTTTTCAGGGTTAGCGGAAATTAAATAGTATTTCGTTTTGCTTTGTTTTAACCGACGGTGACCAGTCATGGGAATGCTACAGGACTTAAATAAGCTATTCCTTTGAGAAGTATTGGAAGAACTAGTATTGAATGAGCAAACTTCACTCACACACCCAACAGTTACAGCTGAGGTTTCTACAATACAGGGGATAAAATGTCTCCACGGTTTTGTCTTACATTACTAAGTGTACTCACATTTTATCGTCTTGAACTCAACATGAACAGTAGTATTGGATGGAGTCAGGAGGTTAAATGCAGGTCATGTGATTAAAAACGATGTTGACGTGAGGGTGTGAATGGTTATTTCCATGAGGCGATTCCCATACACGTGCTTACATGCTAGAATCAAACACTGAGAGGCCACGAAAACGGTCATGGATACATATTGTGAATGTAGCTCAAAACGCGCCTGTTTCGACTTTCGTCGGAATCGACGACTGCCATGTTCATAGCTTTCTTTTTCGATTGTTTCTTCATTTATTGGGGGGCTGCTACCAACTTTCAAAACCCCATGGTTGAGTCACACCGAATCATATCTGTCCTAGCCTGCATTTTGTTTTTCGTTTATGCTCGTGCCAGCTATATGGAAATAAGCATCTTTCACAAATTTCTCTGAAAGAAATTTGAGACTGACCCCCTGAACTTCCAAAGTGATTTCAGCTGACGAGAGGCATCATTTTAACTTACACCAGCACATTTTGCCTGTTAAAGAAAGCAAGGACGAGAAAAGAATGTGGTGCTTATCTGCTGAAATGTAGTTTTATTTTCTGTTCCCCACATGTAGATCCATTGTTTTGGAAGTTAAATGTTTCCATATGATCTCAGAGACTCGGTATCAGTATTATTATAGAAAGTGCCTAAAACATTTAACCGATATCAGGAGTGTGTCGTTCCTAAAGAAGTTGTTCCATATGAACCAGTTGCTCTTTTTTTTTAATGGTATGGAACGCTAAAAGCTGGTTTTACTGTCCAAACAGAAGCCCAAGTCTGTTTTCTCCTCTCACACCCTTTTCACTCCTTAAACACGGACACAGAGTGTGAAGGCACCTTTCATTTTGTTTTTTTGGTCGCCCACTCATTCTGATTATGTCTCCAAAAAGCGACTTTGAGTGACCCAGTATCATACTATGCATGCTTTCATTATTTCTTTCATTTTGTGTACTTTTCTTTCTCTTGTTCCATGTCGGATCTAAACTGGGCCTGGAAAGTAGGACACGCTCAGTGTAGTTGGCGCATTGTGTAATAACTCCATCCGGTTGTTAGTTTCAAGTCCGAGCACAACTCCAAGCGAAGGTGGCCGCCCTTAACATCCCTTTCCTTTTCCGTCCGACTTGAAACTTCAGGAAATCATACGTGAAAGTCCTCAGTATCCACCAGGAAAAGCTGTTTATGGATCACCAGGTATATGTATCTCAGTTTGTGTCATTCATCTTAGGAAAGGGAAAAATCTGCCTCCCTTTTGTAGTTTTACTCAGGGTGCTAAAACAGGGAGATGGTGTTTAGTATGGAGACTAGATTAGGTTAGGTTACGTCTCCAGGTTCAGCTCAGAATCAACAGGAGAAACCACTGGGAATATGTACTTCCATATGTACGTTCGCTTTGTAACAAAACCACTGCTTTCAGAGATAGACCGCCACTTGGGTAACAGGATAGACTATGTTTATAGAGTTTTTAGACCATTTTTCCAAAACTGAGCAGGTATCATTGTTCGTGCAGGTATCACCGCTCATTTAGTATTGCCATATCCCCATGGGATTGGGAATGCATAAGTATACCTCAGCACCAAATACCTTCAGAATAAGGTGGGAGATCCCGTCCTCTTATGAAACAGCTCAGCATACGTGCATCCGGATCATGCTTTCCGTATTTTTGTGTCAGATAAGAGAAATATGCACTTTGTACAGCTCACCATCCGAGCCCTGGTACGTTGTGAGTGCGTCTGTGTGTGTGCTTTATCTCAACAGATGACCACATGAGACCAGACCACAATGAAGGTTATAGCAAAACGAGGGAAAACAATATACTGGTGCAGTTGGAAGTTTGTACCATGTCCTAAATCCTCTCTTTGGAACTCCGGAAATGCAGGTTGGGCTTAAACAGAACTGAAAAACCACTCAATTATAAGCTTTTCACTTACAAGTACAGAGCAATAAACACTTTGTTGTAGACAAGCTCTTTAGGTTGAAAGAATATGGATAAGTTTAACATAAAAAAATAAATAAAAATAGAAAGAAAGAAAAAACAAAACAAAAAAACATTGGGACATGCTTAGTTCACTTCCTCTTATGCAATTACAGGTACACAGAGAGAGGTGTTCAGTGGTCTGTGGACATTGATTTCATATTTCCCAGCCCTAATGCACGTTTTCATCATTTTAAAATGAAGAATAGAAAAAAAAAGATAAAACATGAGCCCATATTTCTAACAAGGCAGTGGGCTTTCAACACTCTGCATGTGAAGCTAGTATTAGACCTCTGTTTTCCCCCACTATATCTCTCTCTTTCTCCTTCATACCTGCTTTGTGCTCCTCGTATCTTTCTCCTCCTTTTCCTCCTCTGATGAGTTCTGCCTCACGTGCAGCTTTTCTCGGCCGTCTCCCTCTTCCTGTCCTTCTTGTGAGTTTTATTTATTTACTTTAATTTATTTTTATTATTATTATATTTTTTGTTTTGTGACTGCATGTGAGAGCATCACTGAATTGTTGGATATGTTTAAAAAAATGAATAAATAAATATTCAGCTGCTGAAGCCATGCAAAACATTTTGAATTGCCCTTAAAATATGGAAAATGTTTTCTGAATGCTTTATATAATTTCTGCTGTAAAATAAAATCTTAAAAGAAATTGTGCTCTTGTTGTTCCTGTTTTCTGCAACTTTCTGTTTTTTCTTTCCATCATATAATTTCTGAAGTCCCCCTGCTCTGAAAGTTCATATAAACACAATCTCATGACTGACAAGATTAAAAAAATAATAATAATTCAACGTACCATTTTAAATTCTGTATTTATAACATTACAGAAACATTCAGTATGAACTTACAGTTAGAATAACTTTAATTACATTTATATTTTATATAATTGACCATTCTAATTATTTTTGTTAAATATAAGCATTTATGCTATTTACATATTTATTTTAATATGAATTTATTATTTTATAGAAAACTAGAAACTGGCAATATAGTATCCAAAATATTCAATTTTTATTGGAATTTTATATTTTATTATATAATTGTATTATATATTTAATATTTGTATTTTATGCAAATACTAATATGAAAAGTGACTGAGCTCGTGTCTGGAGTCCCCTCCCTTTGTGCGCGTTCACGTTAGAAGCTTTTAGTATTAACGGGGCCTTCACAAATCACACGTCAACTCAACTATCAAGAATGTAAGTAAAACTACACAACCATCACTTACACAAGTTTAATTATTTCATACACCCATGCTTTATATCGTGTTTTATATGTGTTCCTGAATACCGGTAAATATCAGTCCTAGCGAGTGTTTGTAAAGTTTGTGTTGTGCTAATGGGTGTGAATACGGCTAAAGCAACAAGTTAGCTTAGCTTCAGCTTCCTGGCTTGATCTCGACTTTTATTCATTTTCAATCTTTAATTCCATCCCATTCTAGTTGGGATTAGTGCATATGAAGCTGTCAGTTAAGTTTATTGTTAATTCAAGAGTTTTAAAGAGTTTGGTGTGTTTCAATATCCGCTAAGTGCTAATGGCTAACAGTTTTTTCTGACTGATAACAAAGTTTATAGAAAAGCTGAAACTCGAAACATGCTCGAACCATAGACATTTTGAATAATAATAATAGATTTGGCTTGCATTAATTGTAGACTTATTGTCTTTTATGACTGGAACGCGAATATATTGTGCCGATAGTGAAGTTGCGGCGAAAACGATTAAGTTAATAAAATAAACGGCGTTAAAATTGCTGAAGATCATTTCACATAATTTAATTTAAATAATGTTATAGACTGGTATTTTTGGCGACATACTATCAACTGCAGATATAAACAGTAACGTTAAATACGTTATATTAATTACTATGTTCATGTTTAGTCAGATATGTTTTAAACTGTTGGTTAGGATGTTTGCATGAGAATAATTTCCTCACTAACGTAACGTTAGCTCTAATCGGCTTACAACGATTTTATATGATGCTTAATGGATAATGTACTTTGAAATGATATTAAATGTTCATATTAAATGCATATTAAGCATTTATTTTTGATGTTGTTATTTGTTTAGTAATGAACATTATTTATTAACTAGTCGCCTTTTACACTTTTACACTGACAGCCGTGTGTGAACTTTCTGATGTTGACCTTCTGTCTGAGATGGGGAGTGTTGCAGAGCTGCTGTGTCAATATCAGTTTTGTTCTTAAAGATCACCTGTGCTCTGGATGTCATTGACTTGATGGCATTTAATACTGGATGTCATTTACAGCTTTAAACATGACACAAAATCCATAACACAAATGTCTCAGTCTCAACCATTCACTGCAGAGAATCCATTGCTGAGCAAGTGATGTAATGCTAAATTTTTCTGTATTATTTAAAACTTAAGTGATAGATCGTGATTAAACGTCTGTTTTACACCTTAATAAATGGAGGTGGGATTTGTGTAATTTTCATTTAGAAAAGCATTGTGTCGTACTGCTGGCTGGGGGATTTCTTCCTCGATCACATGATTTGAAGGCTTATGGAACTTCCACGTCTGGTTGTGGAATGTTTGTGTTTGTCTTTACTCCTGGTGGTTCTCTCTTATTGTTTTTATGCTAAGGTTTAAAATTTTATCCACAGCGTTAGACGGGAGCGAAGTCTGGCTCGAGGCCTTTCACGTGATAGTGATTTTCTTTTACTAATGCATTCTGAAATACACTTGAAAGACACTTTAACACCAGAATAAAAGTCATTAAGCACAAAATGGCTCCGTTGTTTGTGCTACTTTGTGAAGAGAGATTTTGATATCTGATGCAATGGCTTTCTGACAGTCTTAAATGTGCAAATAATTTTGGGCCGCTGTAATTCAGAATCAAGCTAACGTCAGTGTAAATCTGTTTATGCTGTTTGCATATATATGATGGCTTCAAAGGGCTTTCATTATAAAGTTCACAGTGTGTTGTTAGATGTTTACAGTTTGAGCTTGTTGAATGATATACCTTCTGTTTTCTTTTCTATTGTGTTTTCACACCATTTTGTGGTCTTACCTGTACTTCCTCTTTCATAAGTGTTTGTTGGAAAGAGCACCTCATGTTTGTTTACGTTTCTTGTGCAAATGCACACTTTTAAAAATGAAGTTTTATAAAGAACCTTGATTTTTCCATAGAACATTTATATTCCAAAAGGTTCTATAGAGTGGAAAAAGGTTCTTTCACTAAAGATTAAGAACTGTTCACTAAAGGAAACCAAAACTGGCTCTATGGCAGTCATTTAAAAGTGCAGTCTTTGTGCCACTAGGTGGCAGTACAATATCACATGCTGTTTGCCACACTAGCTTTCTATTAGAATGACATAACAGGACGTGTATGTGCTTAACAGATGCTTTGTGACTAAATCAACTTTCAATACACAGCCCAAATCACATTAGCAGCAAGTAAAGAGTGTGTTATGCTAGACCTTATTCACTTAAAAAAATAAATACTGACTGACTTCTCAAGTATTTCGTGAGTTTGCCAGGACTTTTTCCAGCTAACCTGATATAATTTCAATAAAATGTGAAATGTAATACGGTTTTCTCTCTCTGTCATAGGTCCGCCCCGGGTGCAGATGGCTCTGGTTCTGCTGGGATGTCTGGGAGTAACCGCAGACTGCAGCAGACACAGGCACAGGTGGAAGAGGTAAGAGGACACACCTGACACCTTTTCTCAGTGTTCTTGGATGGATGGCTGTAAATAGTTGACTTGACTTCCGTCTATCAGTGTGATGCAATCTTCTCAGGGATGTTTCCTTTGTTATGTGAACAGTTACATAATCACAGGAAAACTGATGACAGTTACAAGATGTACAATGACTAATGTGCTCATTAAATATTTAAATGAGCCTTTAGACAGTTGCAGACATGATATTACTGTAAAGAAAAAATTATATATATAACCCTGGACCACAAAAGCAGTCTTAAGTAGCACTTTGTAGCAAAAAAAAATAATAATAATAATGTCTTTAATGCCAAAAATCATTTGGATAATAAGTAAAGATCAATTTCTGTAAATATATATTTTTAATTCCCTACAGTAAATATAACAAAACCTAATTTTTGATTAGTAATATGTAGGGCTGTAGTCAACCAAAGAAATGTTTAGTCGACCAAAGTCCTGTCCTGCGCAACAATCAGTCGACTAAAAAAAAAAAAAAAAAAACGCGATGTTTTGCATTTTGATTGAACATTTATTAAAACAATTGTCATAGAGTATTTATAAAACAACAACGAAAAAACATCAATAATACATAAAACTATAATAATAATACAATTCTTTTGAAAATTAAGTGATTTTTTTAAATGCAAAGTGAGGAGCTCACGTCTGGCCACTGACCGGATCCCTTCAGTAATTCCACCGAGAGCTTGTTGACAGCGTTGTCCGTTACCGATGACACCCGCTTCTCTGGTGGAATGTGGTAAGCGTCCGCGACTTGAGTGACATTTTCTCCCGTGTGCGCTGCTTTGTTTCTAACACAACGCTATTCATTTTACAGTCCGCATCGATAAAATGGACTTTAACTGTCATGTATGCCTCCATTCTAAGCGAAGATCACAAATCAGATGCGAGACCTACAGCCAGGGAGGATTGGAGTAACGGTCTTGTGTTTTTTTTTTTTTTTTAAATTCAGCCAGACAAAAGATTTAAATTCCTTGGACATTTTGTCGACAAAAGCCAAAACAAGTAGCGTTCTAACTGAATGAATACAGCAAACCGTTACCTATATTCCTTACTGAGTGCGAAGCAGCATTACAGCCAGCCACAGGTACGGTTCCCGAGTGTTCACGTGGTGCGCTAAACTCTGGCGCTGTTATGTCTAAATTAAAGCATTTAAAGTTTGGGATAAAACATAGGCTAATTATATTTAGAATGCAGTAATATATAACTGGTAATAAAAGGAATAAATATCAAGGAGTAAATCAATGAAAATTTCTTCATTGGTGAAAAAAAAGACAAAATAAATATGCAACAGGTCGACCAGTATAAATGTCAGTCGACCAAGACATCATCGACCGATTAGTCGACTAAACGACTAAAGTTGACAGCCCTAGTAATATGCATTGCTAAGGACTTAATTTGGACAAATTTAAAGATGATTTTCTCAATATTTAAGTTTTTTTTTTTGCACCCTCATCCTCACCCACCATGCATCAATAGAAAGCTTGCTTATTCAAATTATGTATAAATCTCAATTTAAAAAAAATTGACAAAAAGTATAATTATATAATAAATAATTATAAATAATTATATACAAAAATATAGAACAAAATTGTTAAATTATTGTAAACAATCTATTGAAAGGATATAGATTGAATGATGGAATTGAATTGTTTTTGCCATAAATATAGCCACGGCGTTAAATCATAAATAAATAACAAAACAAACAACATTGTAGTGCTGCAACGACGTGAAATGCGTCGACGCGTCACACTGTTTACATCTTGCATAATGGCATACTGGGAATGGAGAAAGTTGCATTCTATCACAAAAACAGAGACCACTGGTTAGTTCTTGTCACATGCCGCTGTGCGCTTGCGGCATTCTGAAAAGTTGAGATGTTTCTAACTCGATGCGGTGGACGCGCCTGTTTTCGCGTGCGCGTTGCAACCGCGTCCCTTCCATTATGAGCACGCATACCGCGCTCCTACATTGGAAATAACACACTTGTGAATATGTGAACGGCCCCTTAAAAGACAGCGCGCCGCGAGACAACAGTCACAAACCACCGAGCTACCCCGAATCAGCTCCAGATCTCTGGAAACCATGCTAAATAAACCATAGCAGAACCCTGACTACATTTTATGGTTTGTGATGCTAAAGAACATTTCATGACGTCTCAGACAACTGTAAATTTGTGGCTACTGTGGTTTAATTATAAACGCTATCGTAAACTCATATTTACCATAGTAAAATAATTGTCTTTGGCTCTTTATTTTTGTATACTGTAAAAACTTCAACCACATTGGTTGAAAATGAATAAAGGTTGAAATATTATATTAGAAGTTAAACTTATATTTTTTTGTAAAGTTATCCAAAGGATTCATTAGCTAATCAAAAAAAGAAAATTAAATTATTTATTGTAGTAAAAATAATCGTTAGAGTAGTCGACTAATCGAAAAAATAATCGTTAGATTAGTCGACAGAAAAAATAATCGTTAGTTGCAGCTCTACAACAATGTAAATAAATATATGGAAGCAAGGCACAGTACTTTCTACAGGCAGTTTCAACTTTGATAATAAGAAATATTTATTGTGCAGCATATTAGGGCTGCAACTAACGACTATTTTAATAGTCGACTAGTCATCGACTATTGAAACGATTAGTCGACTAATCGAATAATTGTAAAAAAAAATCTAAAATTTAGCATCATTTTTGCATTATTGACACTGTTTTCCTAATGAATGTTGTTCAGTTGCTTTGACGCAATGTATTTTGTTTAAAGCGCTATATAAATAAAGGTGACATTGACATGAGATTGCTTTAATTCTGTGGAAAATGATAGTAAACACAAGAAAGAAGGGGGTACTTCAATGAAAAATGCATATTTTATTGAACTTTGCTGCTGATAGGCCGATTCATACTAAAAGTAAATAAAAATGCCCTGTCTAAAACCAATTAGGCACAGCGCTCGGTCAGTATAGACATAAATGCATGAATTAAGAAACTCTATCATTTTTATAAAGGACAGGCACATTTGTTTTATAAGAAAAAATAAATTAAAAACAAGTAAACCTTTTCTCCTGTAAACCAGGGGCAGGCACATTAGCAGCAATAAAACAGTAAACAAAAATATTAAGTGCATTTTGTGAGATACATTCAGTGGTCAATCTGTTGCAAAAGAACTTTACAACTCTTCTCAACATTATGAAATCTAACGGTTTTAAAATAAGCTTTCAGAGTCGTCTGAATTTAAGTTGTAAACATGGACTGTGTGATACTACCTGGACACAAACCTGTCATGGTGGACAGACCAAGTTTAAAATCAACATGAGGCTCAGGCTATGTCGTTCAGTTTATTCATATTAAGGAAAGTCAGCATATCCACATGGTCTCGTGTGAGACTTGCGCTCTTCTGGGAGCAGATATTATCCTATCATAACAAACAATATATCAATGGAAAGATTATGTATTCAGCTTTCAGATGATGTATAAATCTCAATTTAAAAAAAAATTACACATAAGACTGGTTTTGTGATCCAGGGTCACAAATGTACAATGTACATCCAAAACAAAACGTATTGGCTTCCATGTTATTTAAATGTGACCGAGGCGAGTCAAACTCCGGTTTCATTCAACTGTCCGACGTGCTTTCTCTTTAAATGTTCATACATCACCGAGGTGCTGCCGTGATACGCAAGGACTGCTTTGCAAACCATGCAGGTAATCTTTTTATTCGCCGTATCCAGGCTAAAATGCTCCCAAACTTTAGATGTTTTGGTACGCGCAGCTGCTGCGTTGGACGCCGCCATTTCTGTATGTTATCGCTCAGCAGAGAAGCTAATGCGCATGTGCGACTCTCGGCAGAGATTGTAATGAAGAGAGATGCCTCACTCGGTCGGAAAAAACATGTCTGGCGACAACTTCGACAATGAAATTCATTGTCGACTATTTCTATTATCGATTTTTGTCGAAAACGTCGACGAATCGTTGCAGCCCTACAGCATATTAGAATGATTTCTGGAGGATCATTTGACACTGACGACTGAATTCAGCTTTGTGTCACGAGAATAAAATACACTTTAAAATGTAATCAAATAGAAAACCGATATTTGAAATTGAAATAACATTTTGTAATATATTTTTGATCAAATAAATGTAGCCTCGGTGAGCACTCGACTTCTTTCAAAAACATAAAAGTAAAATCCTACCAACCCCAAACTGGTAGTGTTTGTGTATACAGGTGCATCTCAATAAATTAGAATGTCGTTGAAAAGTTAATTTATTTTAGTGATTCAACTCAAATTGTGAAACTCATGTATTAAATAAATTCAGTGCACACAGACTAAAGTAGTTTAAGTCTTTGGTTCTTTTAATTGTGATGATTTTGGCTCACATTTAACAAAAACCCACCAATTCACTATCTCAACTAATTAGAATACTTCATAATTTCAGAATACTTAATTTACTGTACATGTACTTAATACTTGATAGGGGTATTAAAGCTCCTTTAGCTTTAATTACTGCCTCAGTTCGGCGTGGCATGGAGGTGATCAGTTTGTGGCACTGTTGAGGTGGTCTGGAAGCCCAGGTTTCTTTGACAGTGGCCTTCAGCTCATTTTTGGTCTCTTGTTTCTCATTTTCCTCTTGACAATACTCCATAGATTCTCTCTGGGGTTCAGGTTTGGTGAGTTTGCTGGCCTGTCAAGCACACCAACACTATGGTCATTTAACCAACTTTTGGTGCTTTTGGCATTGTGGGCAGGTGCCAAATCTTCATAAAGCTGGTCAGCAGAAAGAAGCATGAAGTGCTCCAAAATTTCTTGGTAAACTGGTGCAGTGTCTTTGGTTTTCAAAAAACACAATGGACCAACACCAGCAGATGACATTGCACCCCAAATCATCACAGACTGTGGAAACTTAAAACTGGACTTCAAGAAACTTGGGTTATCAGCTTCTCCACCCTTCCTCCAGACTCTAGGACCTTGGTTTCCAAATGAAGTACAAAATTTGCTCTCATCTAAAAAAAGAACTTTGGACCACTGGGCAACAGTCCAGTTCTTCTTCTCCTTAGCCCAGGTAAGATGCCTCTGACATTGTCTGTGGTTCAGCAAATTCCTCGACACATCTGTGTGTGATGGCTCTTGATGCCTTGACCCCAGCCTCAGTCCATTCCTTGTGAAGTTCACTCAAATTCTTGAATCAGTTTTGCTTGACAATCCCCATAAGGCTGCGGTTCTCTCGGTTGGTTGTGCATCTTTTTCTTCCACACTTTTTTCTTCCACTCAACTTTCTGTTAACATGCTTGGATACAGCACTCTGTGAACAGCCAGCTTTTTTGGCTATGAATGTTTGTGGCTTACCCTCCTTGTGAAGTTTGTCAATGATTGTCTTCTGGACAGTTGTCAGATCTGCAGTCTTCCCCATGACTGTGTAGCATAGTGAACCAAACTGAGAGACCATTTTGAAGGCTCAGGAAACCTTTGCAGGTGTTTTAAGTTGATTAGCTGATTGGCCTGTCACCATATTCTAATTTGTTGAGGTATGCCGCCTTTCCACCGCAGGAACTTTACCCAGGAACTAGGGACTTTGGCCTGGTACTCGGTGTGTTTCCACCGCAGGAACCAGGAACTAAATAAAGTTCCGGGGAAAAAATGCCCCTCAGAAAGTCCCTGCTGGCGAGGTGGTACTTTTTCAAAGATCCGGACCTTTCGGGTGCTAAACATGCTGATTGGTTGAGTTCACGCAGCATTGGTTGGGTTCAACCACCATTTATTTGGATCATTTTCAAAATATTACTGTTATTGTGTCATGAAATGTAATTTTAAAAGTATTTCAGTCGAGAATGTAGTTGTTTAAAACTCAAATCTGTGGTTTGTTTATCAAGACAGCGCCTATTTTTAAACTGTGTTTCGCCGATCCCGGAGACGGTGACCTCCACACGATCAGTATCCGCCTAGAACACTCTCAACTCAGCTAGACCTTCTGATATGTGCCGCTGACTTTGATGTCTCTTTAGTGGTTAAACATAAAAAATAATTCGGTTTGGGTAAATCTAACAGGTCATCTTTGGTCTGTATTCAATTTATCTATATGTTAAAATGAAAATAAAAAGGCAAATTTATATATTTCGTTTCATTGTAATGGCTGTGTATATATACACATATCCCTGAACTAAGTACATTTCTGCAGCTCATTCATTATGTTTAAATGAAAACGATAGGAGGCAGTGGTATGTGATACCGTATTTCATTTTATTGTAAATATACATAGAGGAAAATTGCAGTAGCCATAGTCAGCTGACTGAAGTTATGAAGTACGCTGTTGTTTGCAGATTTACCGGATTCCCGTCGTCGTGGACATCACACTCCCGAGTCGAATGCACAAAGTCTGAACTACCGAGGATGCACGTCCAAAATCAGCGTACTTTATATTGAGAAACGCGCGCAGACCTACGTCACCAGTCTATTTGCCTAATCTTCCCGGTAGACCCGCAAAAAGCAACAGGTCTTGGGGGAAAAAAGTTCCTCGGAAAAATATTCCCCGGGTAATTTCGGTGGAAACGCGGCAGTAGTGAATTACTGGGTTTTTGTTAAATGTGAGCCAAAATCATCACAATTAAAAGAACCAAAGACTTAAACTACTTCAGTAGTTACTTCATTTAATTAAATTGAATGGGGAAGTTGTGGCCTAGTGGTTAGAGAGGTTGACTCCTAACCCTAGGGTTGTGGGTTCGAGTCTCAGGCCGGCAGTACCACGACTTATGTGCCCTTGAGCAAGGTACCAAACCCCGAATTTATCCCCGGGCGCCGCAGCATAAATGGCTGCCCACTGCTCCGGGGGTGTGTTCACAGTGTGTGTGTGTTCACTGCTGTGTGTGTGCACTTTGGATGGGTTAAATGCAGAGCACAAATTCTGACTATGGGACACCATACTTGGCTGAATGTCACGTCACACTAATTTACTGAGATGCACCTATATGTATACATATATTACATTTCAACATTTGATTTAAGGTCAGTTATATGGCATTTAACTTGCATATAATGTTACAGAAGGTGCTACTTTCTCTTTCACTCTCTGTCTCTCTTTTGTTTCTGTGCGACTCCTCCCTCAAATGTGCAGCATAATCCTTCAGCAGTTTTCCACATTTCTTCTGTAGTTTACCGCGGTCATATATATGATTTTTTTATACCAGGACATTTGTAGGTCTCTGCGCACTTTACACCCATTGACCTCTTCCTTCAGACGTCTTCATTCAGTCTAGCGTGAGCTCATAGGCTGCCGGCCGGTTATGTAACGCCCCGTCACTATGGTTATGCAAGTGAAACATGGATCTGCACACGCTGGCTCCCATCCCACACTGTTCTCTCTTAAAGGGGCGGAGCTACATCATCCTGCAACAGGGTTTGTGAAAAACTAGAGCATATATGAGGAGGCTATGTTTGTGTGCTGTTGCCATTGACTTTATGTAGTTCTATTATAACGGGATTTTTCATGCTTTCCATTACTCAAAACATCTGCTGAAGATGCGAAGATTGATCACATGGAATATAAGCAACAGGATATGATATCATTCTCTAGGGCTTCTGTTAATGATGAACAATAAATCAGAAAAGCATAATAAACTCAATACATATCCTTTACTCCATTCTGAGGAGATCAAAGTGCTACTAGTAATCTAGACTAAAAAAAAAACATTAAATTCATCTCAGTAGGAAAGCAGATTGATTCTCATGGAGTCAAGAGTTTATATGTTTGACTTCTTAAACACAGTCATAGTTGCAGTCAGAGTCATGGACAAACTTTATCAGCCACTGTTTCTTTGTCATTCTATTTTGATCTTTGTTTATATAGATTAGTCTGTTGCTGAGTGGTATTCGTAGGAGGGATGTTCTCATTCTAATGAGGAAAAAAATCCCCACAGACCAGAAGAATCAGCAGTGTTCATGGTCTGCTTTCCAGAAATAAAAAATTAAATGCAGAAGATATCATTGTCTACAGTTAGGAGTATATTAGCATATACACACACACAAGTCTCTTCTGCTCAACAAGGCTGCATTTGTTTGATCAGCTAATAACATATAGGAAAAACTGTAATTTTGTGAAATATTGTAACAATTTAAAAAAAATGTTTTCTATTTTAATATATTTCAAAATTTAATTGATGCATTTTATTCTTTTGTTGCAAAGCTGAATTTTCAGCATCATTACTCCAGTCTTCAGTGTCACATGATCCTTTAGAAATCTTTCTATATGCTGATTTGCTGCTCAACAAACATTTCTTATTATCATTATAGAAAAAAGTTGCACTGCTTCATAATTTTGTCAAAATATTTTTTTCTGTATTCTTTTATGAACAGAAAATATTAAAAGAACACCATTTTGTAATATAAATATTTTGCAACAACAATAAGTGGCACTTTCAGACAATAATGAGTCATTTGATGCATCACTGACTCAAAAAAATTTGTGTGTGTGTGTATAAGCTGTCAGGACTAACAGTTACAAAGCTGCAGATGCTGGATGTGTTTATAGATTAAACTATAATAACTCTGGCACAGATTGGTTTCCTGAATTTTGGATAATCCTAAGAAAATGTTTGTAAATCTTGCCTCAGAGTATATGTATATTTTGTATTCATTTTTTTTTTTTACAAGCAACAAAACATTTGTTTTACATTGGTCTCAAGTCTTACTCTGTCCTACTTTATATCAAATATGGTCAGATTTGCTGTGATTTAGTTGTGTCCCGCAGCATTTTTGCTTGCAGAATAAAAACAGACAAATGTTGCTGGAAACGTGTTCTAACAGGTTGAGATGCTGTGTTTCTCTCAGTGCTTTTAGTTTAAAATGCTGACCACTAAATTCCATTTTCCTGCTGCCTGTCTGGTTTTGAGAAGTCTCCGGCCATCCTGCCAAAAGTCTCGCATAGTTAAACTGATTAATAGACCTGCACTGGTGTGCAGACAGCTGTTTGTTTACACACATGGCACGATTCCTTCACCTTGATTACTTTTCCAGCACTTAGCAACACCGTTCCTAGTCTTTCTAAGAATCCTGTAATGGGGATCCTCTTGTTCCTCTAGGTTGTGGACATCATGAGAGTGAATGTCGATAAGGTCCTGGAACGAGACCAGAAGCTGTCTGATTTGGACGATCGTGCCGATGCCCTGCAGGCCGGTGCTTCCCAGTTTGAGACCAGCGCTGCCAAACTCAAGAGGAAATACTGGTGGAAGAACTGCAAGGTAAGACTAAGATGCACTCGAGAGACCATATCATTTATCATTAAATATGAAGGCTTTTGGTGCCTGTTTATTTATTTTTTGTTCTTTGTGCATCTGTAATACAAGTATAACATTTAACTGTAATATAACTCCGTAATATAACATTTCCTTAGTTTCCCATAGCTCATATGCAAAAACAAAGACATTATTATGCAGTTGATCATTTCATGTCTTATTGTTAAAATACATTGAGTTTAGTTTTTGTGCTTATAAAAGGTCATAGTAAGTATTAAGACAGTTTGAAGCCTATTGAATTGGCTTAAGGTCATTGCATTTACATTTAAAAAAGCAAAGTAAAATATTTCCATACAAAAAATATAAAAAGGTGCAAAAGTATTGCAGGGTGGTCCCATGCAGCATGTGCTGTATTCCAAGTGTTGTGCGGGAATACAATAGGGTTTGGTGAGAAACAAACCGAAATTGAAGGTTATTAAAGGAAAATCTTGCCTTGGCCGTTTGTCTCTTTGCACGACTGCACTTTCATGAAACACTATAGTGCCACAGTTTACTTCAACTCACCCAGGACAGCACACAAGTTTTGAAAAATCAAGATTAATATAATGGTAATTGCAAAAAAAAAAAGATAACATTTGACCTCATGACAAAGTGTATTTGTTTGTTGTCTTTACAGATGTGGGCCATTTTGATAGCTGTGGTTTTGATCATTATTATCATCATTATCAGTAAGTATCAAAGCATTCACAGCCTCTTTAACTTCCTTACATGGGCGGCAGATTGATCATGAGATGCTGGCCCTGCGATTTAAGCGTTTGAAGAATTTATTTGATTAGTATTAAATACATAGTAGTCTAAAACTAATTCAAACTATGTTTTTTTTTTCTCTCTCTTTCAGTCTGGTCGCAGTCATAAGGACAGAAATCTGGTTATAATTGGAGGAGAAGATCAGGATATGAATGAGTATCAACTTCAGAAAGAAGAGAGAGATAATGAATGATCGCTCTTCCAATATGTTCTAACCTGCTGATTTTCAAAAGCATATCTTGTAAACTATCCTCAATGTTTTTCTTTTTATACGTTTTGTTTTTAATGAATAGGATTTGAATATGTTCCTGAATGCCATTTCCAGAATACTAACACACTCCCCTGTGCAAATGACTGAGAGTGTACAGGTTACAAAATGATCCTTAACCATAACACGCATGCTTTCATGATAACATGAGGCCAAAACATATTGACAAACTCATTTTTGTGAAAGCCATTTGCCAACATCTGATCTCATTTATGTATCACTCATGGACTCTTGTGATTTATGGCCGTGATCAGACACTCTTGTTTTGGCCGCGTCAGAGTCTTTCTGGGACAACAAGACAAAAGAGCCTTTCCTGAACAACCGCAGACGTGCCTTTAAACAACTCCACTGCCATCCTGTAACAACAGCACAGGACTTTGCTCTGATTTTACTCAGAATATCTGCACAAAAATTATATATATATATATATATATATATATATATATATATATATATATATATATATATATATATATATATACATACACAAGTTTTAGATATTATAAAAAGATTGATTTTCGAAGTGATAATTCACTAATAATTTAACTGGATTATACGTTTTGCCTTATGTAGAAATAGTCTGCTATTAAATATCTTTGATTAACGAGGATTTCAGTAATATTTTGGTGTTTTCTTCACCTCTCGCTCATGGTGCCAAAACATTTGTTTATCTGAGTTTTTTTGTATGTATGTTTCACGTGTGTATAAATTGTAAACAAGTGCAATTCTATGCTTGTGGCCTTACAAACTGAATTGCCCACGTGGGCTCAATAAATCATGGATTTAACATCCTTGAGTGTATATAAATCGTTTTTGTTGCTTTTACTCACAAAGGCTGCATGGATTACAGTAGATAGTGCTCCAAATCAGTGTATTCAGAGTCTGTCACTCTTGTCAAGGAGAAAGGTGTTCTGGTGTTGTTGTGCATCTCGACCGGCCACTGCTGGTTTAATCCAGATTGCAATCTTCTTTCGAGACAGAGGGACACAACATGTACCTGTGAACCAGCCCTTGTGTCTCAAAACAGCTATTGACTGAGGGCTTTCAGCAGAAAGATGTTTCTTTCTGGCCATTTTTTAAACAAAACATGATCTTTAAAAAGTGTACTGAATACTTACCCGCAAAATCAAGACATTGTATGGTGATTAAGATAAAGGCTTTTCTGTACAGAAAATAAACATTAGAATGATTTCTTAAGAATGAAGTCACAAAAAAAAGTGCTTCTGCAGTGAACAGAAGTAGACATTAAAACACATGATAGAAGCATTGTTTTCTGGGAAAAAAGTTAGAATTGCAAGAAATAAACTTGCCATTCTTATGGGGGTATTTTCTCGCAATTCCAAATTTACATTTTTTCTCCCCCGATATAAAGTGTGTGTGTATATATTTAATTTTTTGATATACTATATGAGACACAGTCATAAATTACTATCCAGAACTATGGTATATTTCACATTAACGAACAAGCTTTCATCACAGTAGGCTACTTGTTTTTTCTTTCTTTTTCTTCTACAATGTCGGTTCAGATCCTAACAGTCATGAAATTTTACTATTTTCAATTACTTATTTAACAAGAAGTACAAGTAAAAAAAAAAAGAGTCAAAATTATATAATCGCATTGCGATTTTATCCGCGTAACGTTACATTCACGCAAGCTTTACGAGCTTGACCGTGGATCTTAACGGCGGTCAGGAAACTAGATCAGGAGGTTGACGGTAATCTGTCAGTTTACAGGCCGCGACGTAACATACGGCATCACGCCCCGGTGTAGTCACGACATCTTACGGTATTTTACGTTTTTCACCGAGTTATTTAATAAAAGTAACAGCACTCATACAGTGCCACCTCTTTTAACCCGAGGGAGGCGTTATAACGGTTCGTTACCACGCGAGATCTCCACTGCACGTCTTTGTTTTCATCGGTTGTATAACATGGTCATACACGTGAGTCCAGCCGCATCCTCCAATACTGGCTGTCGTCATGACCACGCCCCCGACCAATCAGACTGTCCCGGGGAAACGCTCCCACCAATCAGAATCGAGCAGGCGTGGCTTCGCTCGTCCAGACTCTCACGTGGGCCTGAAGTGTTGTGTTCCGGAGGAATAATGGAGGGACGCACGAGAAACTGGAGCAAGTGATTCTTGAACATAAACATCAAGTAAGTACTCATCTTTAAAGCACCCAAAGAGCGCGGAATACATTTATAGATATACTAGTGCTGTGATGTTCAAGAGCGTTTAATAAGACGAGAAACGCGTCATTCGAGGACGTGTACGACCTAAGTTATACAAAATTATAATTACGTTATTTATTATATAATATAATTATCAACATTTGTTTCTAATATGTGAAATATTTAATAATCTGTCCGTGTTTGTTCGTGAAACAGTGCATGTAACTGTGCGCATGCGCACTGTCCGTCTGGCTTGTTACATGCTTAAACAACTTGTATTTCACTCAGAAGTGTATGTTTTTGTCATGTTCACGGGTCTGTGTGAGATGTACAAGTCAGACGGGGGTTGACGTGAATATCTTTCTATACGCAGACTCGTGGCCGTGCATGTGAAGTCGCGGAGGCGAGCATCATATCATAGTGTTATTCTTGTCTTGTAGGTTTGTAATGGAGGATGTTATTTTTTTTTTTTAGGTGAATCCTAAATGGTGTTTTAATAGGTCAAATCAGATAGTGGGTCTGTAGTTGCTTAATATCAAAATATTGTGTACATTTGCTGAGCCAGGAAAGTATTTTGTTATCGTTTATTATTGAACATTTGATATTAATTGTGTATAAGCACCTGTATCCTATTTAAGAATCAGTCAGAATTACACAGTCATGGAAATGTGTGGTCAACTGTTCCCATGGATGATGCCTTTAATTAGAAAGCAGGGGGATGCAGAGACAAACGAATATTTCATGCAATATTTATAGTTTTTACAAAGTCTTTATTTCTGCATCCCGTCTGCTTTAAATCTTGCATTCTGTCTATCTGTCTGGATACTCCTTTTTGAGGCGCTATAAAGTTGACTCCCCAAAACTCAAGGAGTTTCACTCTGTCTGGTCTGTAACCTGAGGACATGCATCAGCTTATCTTCGCTTTTTACTATGTATAAATGTTAAGTAAAGATACATGTAACATTTTATGGTTCACAGTAGTATAGAGTTTACATGAAAATGATTACCTGTTACAATAGAGCCCATATCTCTTTTTGTATTCTTCAATAGATTGTGGGATATGATAAAGAAACAGTTGTGAATAACAAAGAAATGAATGTGTATACGTGACACCAAATTATATAATCACATATGTAATCATAATGCATACTGAAAGCACTGATTGCCGCCCTGTTCTTCTGAAGTGCATTTTCAAGTTTTACATAGTTCAAAATGTCCAAAAAGCTGTGCATATATATACATGGATGACATACATTTAACTCTGGAGTCAGGGAGAATTGCAAATAATAATAATAAAGATATATAAAAAAAAATGTAATTTGTATTAGTGTTTTGTATTCTATATATTTTCTAATTCTTTATAGTTTATATATATTTTTATTTTAGTTTGCTATTTTTGTACGTCAGGATAAATTAAATAAAAATAAGAATGCTGAAATACGTTTTTATATATTTTATTTGATTTCAGTTAATGTTTCTTTTATTTCAAATAACCAAATAATTTTTTTTGGTTTCTGTTTTAGTTAACTATAAAAAGCCTGCCTTGAACTTACGCTGGACCGTTTCTAACTGATTATCTGCAAAAAAATTATAAATGCAGCCTGAAGGTTGTCGGTTCAAAGATTTCATTGTTGTGTAAAACAACTTGTACTTATGAGGCACTTTGAACAAAGATGAGCAATACAGTATGTAAAATATTTAGTTGGGCTAACCCTAACTGTTAGGACTCATTTACGAGTGTGTAACAGAAGCGTTCTTAATAAAGCCAGACAGTTGTATAATATGTGTTAATCTTTCTGTCTGAGGATGGATGACACCATTAGGCTTTTGTGTGGTTTTTTAGCTTGAAAGCTGATATGATTATGTTCACACATTTTGATATCTTTTGCTGCATGTGCAAAACAACACCCCATTATACAATAATTCCAGTCGTGAATTAGATGTAATGTGTTGAATGTGTTTTTTCCTGCCTTTTTTTTACTAGACATTGTAGGTAACCTCCCACAAAATATTCAGAGCTCTGAAAAGCTTAATGCATCTATTGATGTACCTTGGTCAAATTATATTTCGCAAACTGTATATTTATTATGTATATATAGATACACATGCATGTATATTTGAGAAATTTTTTTTATTTATTATGTATATACAAATACACATGCATGAATATTTGAGAAAAATGTTATATTTATTTATTCAATATGTTTATAAATAATACAAATTGTATATACATGTATGCATGTAAATGCATGTAAATATTTTTTTAAATATTAAACTTTAAAAATACACACATTTCAAAATACACAAAAATATATAATTGCACTTTTTAATGATTTTTAAAAAAGATATATAAAAAAAGATATATATACATAAAAATGCACACACACACTATTTATTTTATCCATGCTCCTTTTGCAGTTCTCTCAAGTGAAGACTCACAGACTTACATAACCATCTAGTAAAACTTTATCCTCATGGATTTCTCTATAGACCTTCATTGTTGATGTGGACAAAAGCAGCGAAGCATCTAGATTGCGGATCAGAGCTTCAGTAGAGGTGGGCAGCGGTTGGAGGAGAACCTGCAGCTGGGGAATGCTGGGAGGAGACGGCTTTCACGATGGAGAAGAGGAGAACTCTTCTCCAGGCTCCAGCAAGTGTGTGGGGCAGATGGACCTAACTAACATTGGGCAGGACCCCGGGACCAGCGGAGGCAGATCCGGATCTGGTTCAGGTGAAGAGGACGAGGCTGAGGAGCAGCGAGGAAGAACCAGCAGAGGGGAAAGCTCAGTGGGGTGTGAGGAGAGCGGAGGAGAGCAGACACACGAGGATGTGGACATGAACAGCGGCCACGACTCCAGCAGCGGAAACGACAGCGTTGGTGGCTCACGACATCATCACTCCTCGGCCAATTGCAGCCCTGGAAGCACCACGGGATCAGGAAGCACCAAGAGGTACAACAATCACTATTATTAATGCTCATGCTGAGGGGTTGTGATTTGAACAAACCTCTAATCATGATTAGTCGACTTTATCAAGTCCATTTGAGTGTTGTCTTTCTTCCTGATTAATTTTTACTGTAGCTGTAGTTCTAATTGAAACTGTCTTCTAGACCAGCTGTGTGCATTTTGTGTATAATATTGGACTTCTGGTTAAGTCAAGTTCTCTCTCTTTGTGTCTTCAGCTCAAAATCTGCCACTGGTTCGTCATCGTCCAGCTTTCACAGCGCTCCTCACACGGTGTGCAGGTAAACGTACCGACCTCAAACCATCACAACCACATATTTAGAACATTAGAACTCAAATATGAAAAACTCCATTTAGATTGGCAGATATGCATTAATGTCATGGTTCATACAGTGCTCTTAAAAAGTATTTGACCACTTAAATTTTCACAGCCTAACAAAATGATGCAATGTTAAATAATAATTTAATTAAATAATGAAATTATGAGATAGTCACACTTATAATATTAAAAGTCGATATTATCTAATTATTATTACTTTTATGAGATAAAAAGTCAATTATGAAAAGTAGAAACTGACAGTCAATTATGAGATAAATTGAATAAAAGGTTTAAATTACAAGATAAAGTTGATAATAAATCGCCAAAATATCATAATCATAATTCTGATCATAAATCATAAATCAAAATCATAATTCTGAAATAGTTGTATTGATAAGATACTATGTAAAAATTAAATAAAAAAATCATAATTATTACATTAAAAGTTTTTATTTTTATTACTTTTTATGAGACAAGACAAAATTGACATGCATCAGTTATGAGAAAAAATAACAAATATGTATAATTGTTTGATTAAAAACCTAAAATTATGACATAAGTCTTAATTACTTTTTAAAAATAATTTCACATAAAATCATGCTTGGTAAAATGATAATTATGACTCAAGATTGAGATTTTTTAATTGAAACAAGCTGATTTTTTTTTTCACAGTAAACAATTATTAGATAAATTATCAAAACGTTGAAATATTATTATATAAAGTCACAATTATGAAGTAAAATTGCCAACAGTATCTCATAATTTAAACTTTTTGTCTTCATTTAAATATTTTTCTTATGTGGCAGAAATGGCCCTCCATTATAATTAATTAAGATTAAGTTAAAATTCAAATAAACATGTTGAATGAGTGAATGAAAACAAATGTGTGCATGTGCAGTGAGCAGACGGAGCTCGGCCGTGAGCAGACGCACCGGGAGATGATGCAGACGGTGCAGGAGATGAAGAAACGGCTGCCGTCTGAGAAGAGAAGCCGCAGTAAAGCCAGTACTGTAGAGGCACTGAACTATGCACTGAACTGTGTCAAACAAGTACAAGGTATAAACACACGCAAAAGAGCTCTTTTTGTGAGCGACTGCTGTTATAACGGCAGCACAGTCAGATCCGCAGCAGAGCGTCTGTGATTATGTAATGCGTCTGCAGGAAGAGCATAGTAGCAATAGAATCAAAACAGCAGACACTGAAAACATTATGCTTTTAACTCTTGGACAATTTTAGTACACTTTATAGTAAACTAAATAAGCCAAAGACCAAGGAATATATTTTTTTATTTGATTTGATTATTTTGTGTTTATTGTTTTGTTTTTATTAGATTTTTTTTTATCACATTAAAAAAAATTATTTGCATTTAATACAAATAAAACAACAAAATAAAGTAAAATTCCCAACATCTCTAATAAAAAATTAAATCTCTTTAATCTTCAAGTTTAAAAAAAACAAACAGATGCTCTCATGACACTGTTGCTATAAGAATTCAGTCACCAAAACTCAAAATTTTTTTAACTGAATCATGCGTGCTTGATATATATTTAGTACTCATTTGTTGTCAGTAGCTTCCTAATGTTAGCTGAAATTATATATGGCTGTGCAAACAACAAATCTTCTGATATTCATGAAGAAAGTGCTACAGATTACAGTTATAACTTGGAAAAAGTTAATTGGAAAATGTCACTCTTTAAAGGTGCTTATGCAAGGAAATCTGCTAAAACAGCACAGTTTTGGCATTTTATTTTATTTAATTTTTTATTTTTTCAGCTGTAGTTACCCTTACCAAAATGTACAGATTTTGCCACAAATCACAGCAAATTCATATTTTCACATGCACATAAGCAAGTTTGTTTTGTTTTTAAAATCTGTTTTGTATACTGCAATTTTATCAAATTAATGGCAAACGAAAAAAAGTTTTTGCAAGGATGATATTGAGTGTAATATATTATCATGCTAATATTTTAAGGGATTTAATCATCATGCGTTTAGTTTTATTAATTAAATGGATTTGATTAATAATAATTCAAGCTTCTTCAGTGCCTATATGGGTTTTTCTGCTTATTTTTGTTTGTCATCACTTGAAATAAATGTCATTATTCAGTCTGTGATGTAATGCTATGTGAAATTTCCCAGTAATTGTTTTGTCTGGTGTTGTAATATCTGCCAGGGTCTCTTGTGAGCCACCTGCTCTGTTGTTTAAGCCAAACATTGAGTAACTAGAAGATTGTGGCTCTCATTCTCGGCTCATTTTTACTCTTCCTCTGCCTCCCCCTGCAGCAAACAGTGAGTACTACAACTTACTAATGAGCAGCGGACTGGAGGAGAGACGAGCAGCTACTGTGTGCAAGCTAGAGGAGCTGGAGGAAATCACATCAGAACACACACTGAAAAACACTGTACGTCCTGCTGAGTTTCCTCTCAAAGCCTACAGGCAAAGCCGTGTTTGTTTTCACTGGTCATTTTTGAGATTTTGGGCTATTTTGGCTTTTCATCATGTGTTGTTCAGACTGGTGGAAGGTGAGTGAAAAATTCCCAAATACACTTTTGTACTGTATCTGTTTGCATCTGTAGATTTGAACTGCAATACCTGCCTTTAAGGACGGTTTTCTCTTGAGTTTTTCAGAAATCTCCACTTCAGCAGCACTTACACCAGACTTCATGTGTAATACATAGGGATGTAACGATTAACCGCGAACCGGTTGAAAATCAGTTAAAAAATGTGACGATTCAAATCTGCTGAGATGCTAAACAAATCGTGATTCAATTATTTTTCTTTTCATCTTGCCTCTGTGTAATGCATATTAAAGTTCATAAGTGCAGGGCTGCTTTGTTTACAGCGGAAACCAAGGAAACGCTTTAAGCGCCACCTGCTGGCAGAGACTGAATCTGAATCTCGTTCAGCTCATCTGTTTCATGCAGATATTTTTATTTGTCGTTTCACAAAACCGAAGTCAAACCATTCTGTTTTTGCTTCAAATTTCGAAATAATACAATCTAATTTAGATTAAAAACTGCTCGTCTTGCATGTATGCAGCATCTTTGTTTGGATCATGATTAAAATGCAAGGGTTGCCTCTAATTTTAAATGGAAAGAGCACAGACAAAGCCTTATTTTGTTTATATGAAGAGATCTATTTTATTGGTGTTACCTATTTGATTTGGGGCTTGTTTTAAAATTTCAATTTAGTTTTGTTATTTACATTTACATTACATAAAATTTTTGTCATTTAGCAGACAGTTTTATCCAAAGTGACTTGCAGATGAGGACAACATAAGCAATCAAAACCAACAAAAGAGCAATAATATACAAGTGCTATATTAGTATATTATTATAGTGTTAAATTTCAAATTCACAAAGAAACGTGCAGCATTTTGTCCAAGCAATAATAAAAGGACACATGTAATTGATAATTAAATAGGTCCTAAATCTCATTTTGTAAAAAAAAAAAAAAATGATTCATGAAATCAAAATTGAATCGTGAGTAGAGTGGATCGTTACATCCCTAGTAATACATTTATTATGTATGTGTACCATGTATATTTATTATGTTTATATAAATACAAATACATGCATGTATATAATGTAAATATATGAATATAATAATTTATATAATACTGTATGTGTGTGTATTTATATATACATAATAAATATACACTGTAAACGTACATATATTATGTAAACAAACTTTTATTTTGGATGCGATTAATCGCGATTAATTGTTTGACAGCACTAGCTAAAACCTTTGCGAAATACTCTTAGAGGGAAAATGTAAGAGTCCTAAATTTAGGATTGACACGCCCATTATTATTAAGATTTTCTCCTAAATCGGGGAATTATGAGCTGAGTTATGTTTTGTAAATACGGCTCTGATCTGAAGTATGTTGGGAACCAAACAGTTGCTGGTCCCCATTGACTTCCATAGTATTCCAACATTCCCAACATATAAACACATACAGGTTTGGAGTAAATGATGACAAAATTGTAATTTTAGGTTGAACTGTTCCTTTAATTCTGTTTCTGTGGAAGGAGTTCACCAAGAGGGTTCTGTTGGTTCTCAGGACACGTTTGTGGTGGTCTTCTCTCTGGCCTCGGGGAAGATGGTTTACGCATCCGAACAGGCCTCCAGCGTGCTTCACTGCAAGAGGAAGTTTCTGGAATCTGCCACGTTCGTGGAGCTGCTGTACCATCAGGACGTCAATGTGTTTTACTCGCACACGGCGCAACCGCGGCTGCCGCCCTGGAACGTGGTCACAGACAGCGGTGAGACGCTCTGGAGGCTTTCACTGATATTACACACACATTGAATTATGCCACCGTCTTTGATACGTTTTAGGAAGATGCTATTCCTCTTTGTCTCTCTGTAGCGGCGGTTCTGTTCGAATGTGCCCAGGCCAAGTCCTTCTTCTGTCGAATCAGGTCAGTGTGTTGTACAGCATTATTACTCATTCTCATCTGTGTCACATTAATATATCGCATTTATTTATGTAGCACTTTTTACAATAAAGATTGGTTTCAAGCAGCTTCAGAGTAATAAACAAGACAATAGTCCTTCAATTACGTAACAAAATGTAAAGCAGCTCCACAGAAGACAATTATACAGCTTGTTGATGCAATTTAGCTCAATAATAGTGCAGCGTTCATCAAATTATGACACAAGCTTATTTCATCTGTATAGCAGCTAATAATATCATTATCCCGTTCTTCTTATTTGTTCTCTCTGTTGTCAGTGCAGTCAAACCGATACAATTATTGAATATTAAGTGTCTTTTAAATGTTTTTTCTATGTGTGTGTTCAGAGGAGGGAAGGATAGAGATGGTGAAATGCGTTATAGTCCCTTCCGGATCACTCCGTACCTGCTGAAGGTTCAGGGATTGAGTGGAGAGGAGGAGCCGTGCTGTCTGGCCCTGGCCGAGCGCATCCTCTCAGGATATGAGGGTACCTTTCACCAAAATTAATTGTCACATGACCTGAATATGTTACTTGTTTAACTCTGCTGGAATTAAATTTTGTTATCCTGCATGATTGTTATTTGTGTGTGTGTTTTCTTGTTGCTTTGTCTGCAGCCCCTCGCATTCCCATGGACAAGCGCATATTCAGCACGACTCATTCACCAGGCTGTGTCTTTTTAGAAGTGGATGACCGGTGAGTGATTTTGACCTTTAGTAAAGGAATCGGCAGCTTGGGCAAATGGTCAGGTGTTTATTTAATAATAATAAATTGTTATTATTGTTTTAAAATAATGTGCTGCATGGAGTAAACTACAGCTGAGCAGATCTGTTATTGTTGTTGTTTTAATATAATACGTTGCACAGAGTAAAGCTAATCGGCATATTTAAAAATAATAATAATATTATTATTAAAGCTGAGTAGCACATTGTTGTTATTATATTATTAATGATGAATAGTATGACGGATCAGCATATAATAATAATAATAATTATTATTATTATTATTAGTATTATTGAAAATATTTTGCACAGAATATGGCTAAACAGCATGTTATTATTAATATTATTTGTAAATGATTAGCTGCATGGAGTAAAGCTGCACTGTTGTTATTATTATCTCTTCGTTATTATTATTATTATTATTTGAAAGTATTATTATTTTGCAAAGAGTATGGCTGAGCAGTATTTAATAATAATAATAATTATGATTATAATTATTATTATTAATAATAATAATATTACTGTTATTGTTACAATTATTATTATTTGAAAATATGTTGCACAGAATATGGCTGAGCAGCATATTATTATTATTATTATTATTTTGAAATAAATATCGGCATGGAGTAAAGCTGAGTAGCACATTATTGTTTTATTATTAAATATTATGTTGCACAGAGTATGGCTGAGCAGAATACAATAATTATTATTATTATTTAAAAATACAATGTTGCACAGAATATGGCTGAGCAGCATATTCATAGTAGTATAAAATATGTTGCACATATGTTGAGTAAAGCTGAGCAACATTAGTAATAATAATAATAGTGTAATAGTAATAATAAAGTGTTTGTCTTGTTGCTTGTTTGTCACCTCTTTAACTGAAAAATTCATCATTTTAATAATGATCATTTCAACTCTATCAATGTCTATCTTTGTATTTGTTTGTTTAGTAAGTATTAGGGGTGCGCGATAAATATCGTCCGATAATTAATGTTCATCTCGTCAGTAAAGCCGGTTCTCTAATCAGCTGTAAATTCCATCAGGTGTGTGATTTCACTTAGAGCAGCTGTTACTTCACGGAGCCGTTGTTAACTGACTAGCTGCGCAAATCCACGTTCAAAGCCAGTGTTTAACCAAACGACCATGAAGTAGTTTTAAGTCCATCATCTACATTACTTCAGTATCTTGCTAGAATTGAAAGTCCTTTACAGTACAAATAACACTGACTTGGACTGTTTTCAAACATCACGTTTAATCAATAGCATAAGATGAGCATTTAAGCAGCAAACACTTGAAACAAATGCTTTTATATAGCTAGTGTGAAATGATTCCTCATGTGTTAGTTGGTGGTGTGTGTTCACAGAGCAGTGCCTTTGCTCGGGTACCTCCCTCAGGACCTGATCGGTACCTCGGTTCTGACCTGCCTGCATCCAGACGACCGTCTGCTCATGCTGGCCATGCACCGCAAAAGTACGACTTTTCAACATTGTAAAGTCTTTATCAGACTTGTGTAAAGTCTCAATCAAATTTGTCCTGATTGCTTCAGTTCTGAAGTACGCGGGCCAGCCTCCGTTTGAACACTCGCCCATCCGCTTTCGGTGTCAGAACGGCGACTACATCACCCTGGACTCCAGCTGGTCCAGCTTCATCAACCCTTGGAGCCGAAAGGTGGCCTTCATCATCGGCAGGCACAAAGTTCGCACGTAAGCACTGGCTTAGTAGTAGTTGTGCTGTGTGTCCAAACACTGACATTTGCTCATACAGAAGCACTTGTTTTTGTGTGTCTTCTCTGTAGTGGACCTCTGAGAGAGGACATTTTCACTGCGCGGAGTAAAGCCAAGCAGCCAATCATGTGTGAGGATGTTAAAGAGCTGCAGGCCATGATCTACAAGCTCTTCCTTCAGGTGAGAACAAGCCACATTAGCAAGCTTTTTGCAGGCCAGTTGTTCAAAAGTGACAGTAAATGCATTTATAATGTCAGGGAAATTTGTTTTGAACTTTCTGTTCATGAAAGAATGGGCAAAAAAATCTAACTGACCCCAAACTAGTTTTGAATAGTTTTGCATGGATGACTTTGTGTAAGGAACAGACCCAAAATACATAAAAGCTGTTAAAATAAACTTATTAGAAACCTAAAATCTGTCGTTTTTGTACTGTCAAATAAATCTTCCAAAAATGGTGCTCTTAAAGAGTTCAGTTTTTGTCACACACATAAATATATATATATATATATATATATATATATATATATATATATATATATATATATATATATATATATATATATATATATATATATATATATATTAGTGATGCACCGAAATGAAAATTCTGCGCCGAAACCGAAATTTAGGATGCACTTGGCCGAAAACCGAAACTGAAGCCGAAAATGGCTTCTTTTAAAAACGTATATATATATTGCTTGGATTTAATGGATCTGAATTGAAAAATCACAATGTAATAATCAAACTTTTATTAACAGTTACACAACAAAACATAAAATATTTTTAACAATAAATATAAATAATAATTATTCTTCAAGTTTTATGTTCCATCAAATAAAATAGTTTTTTAAAAATTGTGCAAAAAAAATCCACAATTTTGGAGATTTTGCAGAACAAATGCTACATATTGCAACTTTGGTGTCCTCTCGTATAGGGCTGTCACTTTTGTGAAAAAAAAATCCTGTTCGATTTTTGAGACATAGGCAAAGTGTTCATTGAATCGTTAGTAAATTGCCTATATTTGGCGTTGATCCGTTTTTCAACGCCAAATATAGGCAAATCCACCGACAACTAAACAGGCATTAGGGTGAACGTAAAGAGGCTTGAGACGCACACAAGTCAGCAATGTGTACTGCCATAACATCAATGAAAAACATTACTGAAGGCTACATTGATATTATGCACTAATAGGCTGTGTGTGTGTGTGTGTGTGTGTGTGTCAGAACCTGCAGTTGGTGTGTGACGCGCGTTCGCTGCGAGCGTATAGTGGCGAGCTGGACGCGCTCCGAGAGAAGGCCGTTAAAATCGATTCCCTATTTTCATTTTCGAAACTTGTGTTGGTTGGTCCGATAGATTGTTCAGCTTTTGTGACAAGCTTTTTATTATTGTGACAGCCCTTTGACATGCTTAATCTTTGATAGGCAGACGCGTGATAACAGCTCGACCGTGAGTGAAACCTAAGCGCTTGTGCACGGATGGGAGGGGCGGGTGACATTCATTTTCGGTTTACGTTTTCGGCTGTTTTTTTTATTTCGGCCCAAAACCGATAATGCCATTTCGGACGAAAATTTTTGGCGGCCGAAATTTCGGTGCACCCCTAATATATATATATATATATATATATATATATATATATATATATATATATTAGGGATGCACGATATATCGGACACCATATCCATATCGGCTGATATATGTTCATTTTTTCTGTTTTTCTGTCGTTATCGAACCGATAAGAGAATTTGGCCGATATCTTGGAGCCAATAAATAATGCATTATTACATTTCAGATCTGAATGCGTTTGGTTAAGCTATAGCCTATAGGGGGTTGATAGAGCGCTTCAGTTTGCTGGTGATCATCTTTAGCTCAGCTCATGCAGCTCAAACAGCAGCTTACAACATTAATAACTATGATAGAGATTGTCATATATATATAATTTAAAATACATTTTTAAAACATTTTCATTGAGGAGTAGCCTAAGCTAATACCCTACATTTTTATTTTCCTCACTGCGAGTCACAGCGTGTCAGTTATGTGGTGATGTGCTATGAAATTGTTGCGAAGCAGATTAATTGTATTATTAATTTAATAATAAAAGTAACCTAATAATAATAGCCAAAAAATAACAGGTCTACATTATTTGGAAATGCCAAATACTCTTAATAATGACAATATTTAATGATTTTAACAATATCTCTGGTTATAGTCCTTACATGCTGGACCTCTTTATTTTATTTATTTGTAAGGCTGCTTTATGTTCGATTTATGTTGAAGTGTTTAATGGCTTTTAATGATGAGACTTTTTTGGTAATCAGACTCTCAAAAATAATGTAAAAATGTGGATTGAGAATTATTGGTCACATATCGGTTATCGGCTTTCATATTCAAAGAATTATCGGTTATTGGTATCGGCCAAAATTTTCATATGCATCCCTAATAAATAAATAAATAAATATATATATATATATATATATATATATATATATATATATATATATATATATATATATATATATATATATATATATATATATAGCCATCCCTTTAATTAGGGCAATATGACAGCAAAACCCATATAAAATATAAAAATAGACAGTCCACAATTAGATATTGATTTGCAAATATCAATAGTCTGATGCAGATAAAGCAACTAATACCAGCCAACAACTGTCAATCATATAAAGGTTATTAAAACTTAAACTTAATAAAAAAAAAGAAGGTAATTGCAACTTTTTTCTCATGATTGCAAGTTATAAAAAGCAAGTGAGAAAACCAGTTTTGAGAAAAAAGTCAGAATTGTGAAATTATAAACTCGCAATTGCAAGGAATTATATAATAAGAAATAAGAGAAAATAATAGAATAAAAAATAATACTAAAAGAACACTGCTTCATATGTGGCATCACTACAGTTGTCAAGCACATCTGAGCTGCTGGTTAGTGTTTTGATCATATCTGTATTCCTCTCAGCCGGTTCATAATAATGGATCCAGTGGCTATGGCAGTCTGGGTAGTAACGGTTCCCACGAGCACTACATCAGTGTGGCGTCGTCCAGCGACAGTAACGGAAACCTCTGGGACGATTCGCACAGAGAACCAGTACGTCTGAATGTGCATGTAAAGTCACATATGAATGTTGGTTGGCCTGGACCTTACGATGGATCTTTCGTCTTGCAGATGACATTGCAGCAGTTTTGTGCTGATGTCAATAAAGTGAAGAAGTGGGGCCAGCAGGCGTATCTGGACTCCCAGAGGAAGCTCACAGCTTTAGGACCAGCCCCTGCAGGTCTGGAGTGTGTCTTTTCTACATCTGTCTTCAGTCGTCTCAGCAGCTCATCTTGATGTGATCATATTTGAACGGTGTGTGTTCCCATCAGTGGCGGCAGCAGGGGTTCATCCTAACATGAGTCAGGGTTTGGGAATTCGAGGTCATCTAAAGCAGTCTCTGCAAGACGCGTGGAAGCATCCACACATTCCATCGTACCAGCAGATCAACTGTGTGGACAGCATCATCAGGTGAGGTTACTGTAAATGTGCAGGCCATTTTACATATTACATAACAGTTTAAATATAAATACTGTATATAGTAGCTGAAACGGGCTTTAATAGAAATAATATACATACTTTAGAATAAAAAAAATTATAACAAATTGAATTCAGTCAAATAATAAAATAATTTACAATAATAATATAATTCAAATATGTATTAAAAAAAAAAAATATATATATATATATATATATAGTGAATAGTGAAGTGACATTCAGCCAAGTATGGTGACCCATACTCGGAATTTGTGCTCTGCATTTAACCCATCCGAAATGCACACACACAGAGCAGTGAACACACACACACACACTGTGAGCACACACCCGGAGCAGTGGGCAGCCATTTATGCTGCGGCGCCCGGGGAGCAGTTGGGGGTTCGATGCCTTGCTCAAGGGCACCTAAGTCGTGGTATTGAAGGTGGAGAGAGAACTGTACATGCACTCCCCCCACCCACAATTCCTGCCGGCCCGGGACTTGAACTCACAACCTTTCGATTGGGAGTCTGACTCTCTAACCATTAGGCCACGACTTCCCCATATATATATATATATATATATATATATATATATATATATATATATATATATATATATATATATATATATATATATATATATATATATATATATATATATATATATATATATATATATATATATATATATATATATATATATATGAAAAGTTTATTTGCAAAAACTATTTGTTTTTTTTTTTATAAAAAAATAATAATAATACATTTTTATGTTTTATTGTGTTAATTAGCTAGTATTTTATAGTTGGTTTTTATCTATTCAGAATAACCCAACAGTTATCTGTTTTTGCAAAGGATCTCCTCATACATAAGCTGTACACATTCAAAATAAGTGTCTATTATTGGATAATCCAAACAATATATGGTAATTGTTTTAATTATGCCGTCCATAAAATTATGTTTTATATTATATTCTATAATTTTTCTATGTATTTTTTGTAAGATAGAAATGTCAAAGATAGAAGAATATGTTTGATATAACAGTGTATTAATGTCCATTACTGAATAATTCAGAAAATTAAAAGATTTTTCTGTAGTAATTAACCATATATATTAATTTAAATATGCAAAACGTAAAATCAATACATTTTATATAGTTAGTTTCTTTATTTGGGGGGAAAAAATTATATTAAAAATAATCCAGCAAATTAAATGTGTTTCTGTAGTAATTAAATTTATTAATTTATCAATTTTTTTCTTTTTTCTCTTGGAAAGAAAAGGTTTTACATTCTTTTAATAATTTTTTAATATTATAGTATATTATATTATATTAATTTGTCTGGAAATTCCAAGAAAGAAGTTTACATTTTAAAATACAATTTCTATATTAATAAAACAAAATCTAATAAATATTAGATTTTTGACATTATCAATTTATTTATTTACATTTATTCATTTAACCCGGGTCTCTCACACCAAAGGCATGTGTCTTATCCACTGCGCCAACACCACCCCTATTTTTTTTTATGTGTAGCCAGTGATCTGTTTACGAAGGTTCATGTTTTTCCTTCTCTAGATATTTGGAGAGCTGTGCGACATCTGCTCTGAAACGAAAGAGCAAATCTTTGTCCATAGCTACATCTTCATCTTCCTCCATGTCTGAGGAAGACAAACCTGCAGCGGCAGCACATGACGACACTGTGAACACTGACGGTAAGAGCCTTCGAAGTCCATTCCAAGCCTTTCTGTACCCTCCTAAACCCTGGGGAGATGCTGACGTCCTTCTCCTGCAGAAGCTGCGCTGGAAGGCGTCGGTGCTCTGGACGGCCAGGTGTCTGCGGGCTCGGCCACGACGGCAGCGGTGGTGGGAGCGCCGCTCACGGACATCACAATCGCCACAGAAGCCATGAGCGTGGTGTCCGTCACCAGTCAGTGCAGTTACAGCAGCACCATAGTGCACGTACCCCAGCCCGAGTCAGGTGAGTGCACACACATACACTGACCCCAATTGTGTTTAGCCAGTTAAACCATATTAAAAGGCAGAGTTCACCCAAAAATGAAATGCTGCTGTTAATTTACTCAGCCTCAGGCCATCCAGATGACGTTTTTTCTTCAGTAGAACGGCAAAGAAGATTTTAAGCTGAAACTGTGGTACTTGGTGATTCATAAAATGCAAGTCAGCAGCTGCCTGTTTTTGAAAATAAAAAAAACATATAAAGGAATGATATATTGTCGTCTCATGAAGTCAAATGATCGGCCTGTGCAAGAAACTGAACTGAACATTATTTACAACAAAAAAAATGTTTACTGTTCTACTCCAGGAAAACGTCACCTACATCTGGTTGGCCTGAGGTTGAGTACATTTTCAAAACAAAAGTACGTTTCCAGGCCCATTAATCACCTGCGTCTGCCGCTTGTCTTCTTCCAGAGGTCACTGCCTTAGAAGATGCTCCAATGGGGAGCGAGCCAACAGACTCCGCCCCCACCCCTGCACGCCCCGCCCCCAGCACCTCCTCAGCGGCGCAGGAGGAGTTACTCCTGGTGGGTCTTACTAAAGAGGTGCTGTCGGCCCACACGCAAAAGGAGGAGCAACAATTCGTGGATCATTTCCAACATCGTATCCTGCAGAGTCCCTACAGCTCCTACCTCCAGCAAGACAACAGCAGCATGGCTCATTCTCACCACAGAGGTGTGTGTGTGTGTGTGTGTGTGTGTGTGTGTGTGTGTTAGCTGTTGTTATTTGTCGGTCTATTGCTTTCTGATATTCTTCATCTGTTTGTTACTTTGGATAAAATTGTCTGGAGCAAAAGAAGATTGACATTGTCTAATCAGTGTCTGACTGTCAGTGGATTATTTATTTGAGTCTATTATAAAAATAACTGCATTTTATATATATATATATATATATATATATATGTATTTTTTTTTTTTTAAATCTAAAATGTTTAAAAAAACATTTTTTGTGCATGCTTGACATGAAAGCAATACAAAACCAATACCAGCAATTAAAATAAATACAGACCCTTCCCCATGCATTAAATTTAATCAGAGCATGGTCTACATTTAGCATAGTAGCATTGATGTCACAGGTCCCACATGCAGTAGTATAATTTTGTGTTGAGACTCATTATGCTCCTTTTCCATCTACTCTCAGCTGATGTTGTGCGTTCTCCGAACAAACACAAGCGTCCCAAACCAGAAGACTCATCCGACAGCTACGGCTCCCAGCCGGGCAACTACTGGTCACTTCCCGGCCCCACAGGAGCGCCTCATTCCTCCTGGCCTTCCTCCGAGTCCTCTCATCCCCCACCGTCCAACATCGGTTTTGTGCCGCCCATGCAAACAGCCCCTTACTTCACCGTGGTCGGTGCGGATCAGCAGCCCATGGTGGTCCAGCCTGACCGAGGTGTCCAGAACCTCTATCCCATGACTCCAACAATGATCGTCCTGCTTCCTAGCTACCCCATGTACCCTGGGAACTATGGCATGTACCTGCAGGGGATGCCTGTACCGGCACCCGGAGTTGTTCCCCAGCCTCCCTTTAACATGGGCAGCTACGTCCCGCCTGATGGACATGCGCCACATGGGTCTCCATCACAGACCCATCCTCCAGGTCCCACCGTCACTGGAGTCGGGATGGCACAGGATGCTTCAGCAGAGGTCAACTCAATACCTGCCCCTTGGTTTGGGGAAGACCTTGATGCAGCACAGCCCACGGCGCTCTTCTCCAGCTCTCGCTCCAGCTCGCCCATCCAGCTGAACTTACTCCAGGAGGAGCTGACCAAGCCCACCGAAGCCCAGAACAGCACTGGTCCAGAGAGTCTGCATGAACACCACGCCAAAGCGGTGAGAGCAGCTGACATCCAAAGGAGGAGGGACATGATTTACTCCATCAGAAGCTATTTTAAATATTTTTGTAATTAGTATGCATGCAGTTTTTATGACCTCATATTAAGTTTTTGTTAATCATTAATTAAATACTCCATTATATACAACATTTTTGTTACAAATGTTAAGATATATATATAGTTATTATAAAATTTAGTACTTTAAAATGCAGTTTATTTAAAATTAAATAAAAGGGGCTTAAGAGACCAATTGTTATTTGATTTGTTATTATTAAAGTACTTCAAAAAATTAGGTTAAATATTTTTCAAATATTTGTGAAAATTAATGTGAAAGGGCTGTAAGAGACAAATTATGTCACTTTATTAAAGATGATTAAAATACTTAAAATATGTTTGTAAAATGCATTCGAAATATATACTATCATATATTTATCAAAAGTTTGCCCTTATGGGCCCAGTCATGTTGCTATAACATTTATTAAAATCAAGTGAAATATTTAAATCTAATTAAAATATATGCTAATATATTTTATAAATTAATATGAATGTAATTTTTAATGTAAAATGTTAAAATATGTGAAATGCATATTTTGTACAAATTAATTGGAAAGGGCCTTAAGAGACCAAATATGATGTACAGCCTACAAAATACTTGTTGTGAAAGGGTTTTAATTAAGCAATCATGCATACTTCTGTAGTTTTTTTGCTTAATACTTATCTTCATTTCTTCATTTAGCTTCATACTTAATGATTAGTAATTAGTTTTACTAATTATGAAGCTAAAGTGTGAATGGATTAATCAGCGTGTCTGTTTCTCTGCTCACAGGAGGACGCTCCCAGCGAGTCGGGTCACCAAGACGCCCATTCGACCTCCAGTGAAATGCTGGACCAGTTGCTGCAGGAGGACGCCCGCTCAGGAACCGGCTCAAATGTCTCGGGCAGTGGCTCCGGAGAGTCAGGAGGCTCTCTGGGCTCCGCGTCGAACGGGACGTCCACCAGCCACACAGGTGCTGTTCAAATCAGTCATACATGACTCTTAATGTTGAGTGGAGAGAATTATGCATGTCTTTTTTTGCATTGAATTTCCATTTCAATGTCTTTTTTTTTTTTTAGGTTAACTATAGTAGATCAGCCTATCTAGTGATAGGTTAATTATTAGTCAGTTAGCTGCACTGTGTTTCTCTCCTTTGAGTTTACCTTACATTGGTCAAACAGAAATGCTATTTCTTCTTTGTCAGTAACTCCTTGAAACAATATTTGAAAATACTTTTTAAATAATATTTAATAATATTTTATTAAATTAATGTAAGTGTAATAATATGTAAATATATAGTATTTTGGTCATTTTTACTTTTAGATTTCGAGTGAAATATTGTGTAAAATGTGTTGAAATGTATATTTAATTTATTCATTATTAAATATTATAGTACATTAGTTTAAATAAATGTTATTGTAAATGTATAAATGTTTTATGTTATGTCTCTGCAATTGTTTATATGTATGGCTGATTTTATTTATTTTATTTGTGTTATATTACTTTAGCATCAACCATAAACATACAAAACAAAATATATAAAATAGAAATATTTATTTAAAATGGCATTTATTATTTGTGACCCCGGACCACAAAGCCGGTCATAAGGGTCCATTTTTTTAAACTGTGATTTATATAAACATATATAAATAAATAAATAAATAAATAAGCTTTCCATTGATGTATGGTTTATTAGGAACGGACAATACGTATTTGGCCGAGATGCAACTATTTGAAAATCTGAAATCTGAGGAGCAAAAAAATCTAAATACTGAGTAAATCACCTTTAAAGTTGTCCAAATAAAGTCCTTAGCAATGCAGATTACTAATAAAAAAAAATCTAATTTTGATATATTTACGGTAGTAAATTTACAAATATCTTCATGGAACATGATCTTTACATAGTAGCCAATTGATTTTTGGCATAAAAGAAAAATCGATCATTTTGACCCATAACACTGTATTGTTGACTGTTACTACAAATATACACCAGCGACTTAAGACTGGTTTTGTGGTCCAGGGTCACATTTATTAAATTGCACTTTCAACACAAAATAACATCTTTATGTAGACATTTGATTAGTTACCTACTTTCTGCTACATAAACATCTTCCAGAAGGTTATTTTAATGGAAATTCAATTCAAAAAGGAAATTCCTCACCCTCATGTTGTTCCTATGACTTCCTTTTTTATGTGGAACATAAAAGTTTTACACGATTTCATTAAACTGACCCCCAACGTTTCACGTTCACAGGCAGCAGCAAGTACTTCGCCAGCAACGATTCATCTGACACATTGCGAAAAGCTCGCAAGTCCGCAGAAGCCCAGGAACGTGAGCGTACGACCTTCACAAAGCACGTGGACAATCCATTATGGAGCATGATCAAGCAGACGCCCGAACCCGTCATGATGACCTATCAGATCGGCCCCAGGTACCAGACCAGGAACATTTCTCCCTCTCTCTTTCTCTGAACCCCGGGTTCCTGCTCATTCCTCTGAGAAACCTGAGAGAAAGAGATAGCGCTGCCAGTCTCTCGCTGAGGTAGTTCTGATCAAGTTTAATGTCTCATTGCACTGTCAGCTCTGAGGTAGGTCACTCCAGGTGACCGTACACAATGAGACCTAGGTTAAAGAGCTTGTGAAAGTGACGCAAGCACCTGATTATGGACGGAGGAGAGGGCGAATCTGTCTTCAGAGTATTACGATTAGCGCTGCAAAACGATTAATTTGCCTTCAAAATAAAAGTTTATGTTTACATACCATATGTGTGTGTACTCTGTATATTTATTATGTATATATAAATACATACATACACGTATATATTAAGGAAAAAAGTTAGATTCATGTATCAAATATTTCTATTTATATATAAATTATATATATATAAACATATGTATGTATATTTTTAAGAAAAATATGTTATGTTTATATATTAAAGATATTTTTATATAATAAAGAATATAAATATAAAAATGTGTGACCCTTGAGAACACAAAAGCACTCATAAGTAGCATGGGTATGTTTGTAGCAATAGGCAAAAATACATTGTGTGCGTCAAAACTAACGATTTTTCTTTTATGCCAAAAATCCCAAGGATGTTAAGTAAAGTTCATGTTCTATGAAGATTTTTTGTAAATTTCCTTCCATAAATATATCAAAACTTGATTAGGAAAATGCATTGCTATTAACTTCATTTGGACAATTTTAAAGACAATTTTCTCAATATTTAGATTTTTTTTGCACCCTCAGATTCCAGATTTTCAAATAGTTGTATCTCGGCCAAATATTGTCCGATCCTAATAGATCATACAGACAATTTATTCAGCTTTCAGATGTTGTGTAAATCTCAATTTAGAAAAACTGACACTTAAGACTGGTTTTGTGGTCCATTGTAACATATATAGTACTGTATGTTTGTGTATTTATATATACATAATGAACATACACAGTAAACAAACATACATTACGTAAGCAAAAACTTATTTTGGATGCGATTAATCGTTTGAGGGCTATATATATATATATATATATATATATATATATATATATATATATATATATAGTGTGTATTTATATATGCATAATAAAAAAGCCGCGGCTATAAGCAATAGATGCTATTTACACTAAGTGAAAATAGCATGTTTTATTAGTGATCTAGATACTATGGAAGTGCAAATGGCAGTATTTTTTTACAATATGCTGTTTACAGTTAATACAGGTAGTTCTATAGATTTCTATTTACACTGTAAAAAGAGCAAAATTTTCTGCTATTTATACTACTTAAGAAACAATGTTGAAATCAAAGCGGTGTGCTGTCGAGTGCCATCTAGCGAATGATTGAGGCAGTGTAAGTGAGCTTTATTGTGTGTGTGTGTGTGGATATCCATGCAGGGATCAGGCGCAGGTTCTTCAGGAAGACCGGGAGAAGCTGCTTCTGATGCAGCCCATGCAGCCCTGGTTCACCCAGGACCAGAAGAAGGAGCTGGCCGAGGTTCATCCCTGGATCCATCAGCACACGGTCCCACAGGAGATCAACACACAGGTCTGCAACTCATCATTTACGTCAATATCAAACATATACTGGATACTATCATATATTATAACAAGTAAAATACTTTTTATGGTCTTAGTTTTAGTTATTAGTACATGATCCTTCAGAAATCATTCTAATATGCTGATTTGCTGCTTTGTATCATTCGACCGCTATCTTCATTGTGTTTCATCATGATCTAATAAAAAATTATATATATACTGTACATTTATTTTTTTAGTGTTGTGTGAGTTGTACCACCATGCAAGTGGGCAAGGAACTGAATCTTCAGACTGACTCTCCAAGCCCTCCGACTCCTGACAGCTCCTGTCCGCAAAACTGTCCGTCCCAGGACACCAGACCCGACACCTGACCGCAGACCCTGCTGGACCTCCGGCCCTCTGGGACTCTCAGCAGGGAATCGTGGGAAGCGACGGAAGACTGCTTCTGTGTGCCACTGTCTCATATTTCCTCCTGAAGTCACGAAACAAGGCAAACCCTTTGCACTGGATCAGACCACGTCCGCGTGAGTTTGGACACCCGCAGGAGACGGACAGTGAGCGGCGGCTGTCACATGACCATGCATTTCTCTCTACTGTTCTCCGTTACAGTCCATGGACCCAAACAGCTGTGAATATCAGACTATAAATAGGTAGTGATGTCAACAGTGTGGGTCAAATGTTTTTTTTTTTTTTGCTTGTTTGTTTTAAGAAAACTTTTTGTTAATTAATGTGTCCTCTACTGAATCTTGTAGGCTCAGGGGGGTTCGTGATCTCCCAGAAGAACCTGCAATGAGTTTCCACTTGCGCAGATATAAATGCGAATGAATGTCCCACAGTGCTGCAACATCCCGTGCAGTTACTAAAGAACATAAGCATCCACCGCCAAAAACTAAAAGTGTCTACAAATGGAAATGAATGATAATTGGTCAAGAACACAAAGATTTTCACTCCTCATTGAGCTCATCCAATCCAAACAGAGAATTTGAATGAGGCCTTAAATTAGTTTTTCCTTCAGTGTGTTTGTTTATTTTTCTGTTTTCAATTTCAAATGTTTCTTACACTGTACATGAGACTTGTACCTGGGTCACATTTCACCACAGAACAAACTAAAATAAAATGAGATAAAATTTACATTTAAAAAAACCATGACAATTTTAGAACCATTTATTTTCAATATATGAATTTAGCAGAAAACAAATCTGAATAATTGTGAAAATGCAAAAACAGCAATGTATTCTTAATGGTTCTTAAAATGTATTATTATTATATTTTCTGATATTTCTGTTGAATTGTGACCTAAACACTCTTAGAAAAAGGTACAATAGCTGTCACTGGGGCAATACCCTTTAAAAGGTACACCTTGGTATCTTATTCACCACTACAGGGTCCGCATTAGTACCTCAAAGGTATATATCTTACTATCTCTACCTTTATTTCTGAGAGTAAATATATAAAATTTCTCAAATCCATCATGAAGTAACCAAAAAAAAACTCTTTGCCATTTACCGTACGATTTCCACCAAATCTCATTTTCTGTTATCTTGTCTTTTTTTATTTATTGATCTGTTGTGTTCAGAAAGGTGTGTGTGTCATTGAAAGTGTGTTTTCTGTGGTGTTCCTGTTGTCAGAATAGATGTTGTCCCTTTCTGGTTTTTAGGTTGTTACAGTAACAGAGAACTCCCCGAGGCCCAATTACTGAGCCGTCAGTCCCACCAGACAGAAAACCTATGATTTGAACAGTTTTGTGATCAAAGAGATGTTTTGTACAGTTTTTAGAAAGAAATTTAAATATCGCTCCAATGTATTTTACGAAAAAAGGTGCAAAATACAAAAAAAAAAAAAAACATTGTCAAATTCAGGGAAATATTTTGTGACACCACATGATATCCATGAATAAAACACCACTATGACTTAAACTTGTTTTTGTTTATTTTTTATGTATATTTCTCAGTATTTTCTTTTGTATTTTGATAGTCAGAGTAATGCAAACACAATAACTTACAGCTCTTTTAAATATATTTACTTTATTTACATCAAAGCTTGAAGCTTGTACAGGTATGTACAAATAAATGATCCACTATTTTTCCTACAAACATAAACATCGTTTTTGCAGATTTAGTGCATCAGGCCCACAGAGTTTGTGCAGGAGTGTTGAAATTGAAGCGCATGAGATGTTTCAGACACAGTATTTCCAGAAACACTCTGTGTTGCTTCCTCGTTTGCGGTACTGCTTCCTGCTGCCCAGGAAGCGGCTCATCAACGGCTTTTCCAGCAACACCTGAATGACCGACATGAGTCAATATCTTTCAATAAACCTTCATCTGTCTGTTGAAATAATGTTGCATGATGTCAAGGGTTTCATTAAATCACTCACTTCTTTTGCAGATTTACTCGGGACAAATCCAGCTGTTCTGAGACCTGAGAGAGAGAGACCAAGACCAGGTGAGAGTGAGTTACATCCAGCAATTAATCATTATTTCTAATAATTATATATGATTTATAATATTACAGATACTTTACATTATGAATTGTATACATCATTATTTATAATCATTTATGTATCATTAAATGATAAATTATTATAAATAACTTATATAATAACTAAGACTGGACCAGCTCACCATCACTGCTGATGTCCCCGGTAATGAGGGACGGGTAACCGAATCCCACGCCGCTTTGGGACAGATAGGCTTGCTCCGAGTAACTCAGGTCTTCTGGACTGACCACCTGCTCCTCTTCTACAAGAACTACAGGTGAACATGACATACAATACCACTTAAGAACATTTATGATAACAGTTGTTCCCTTGAGAACTTTTTTTTTAACCCAGTGTGATACTTTCGATTTTTAAGGATGGTGTATTCAGTGGTATATCTTAATGCAAGCAGGCTGATTCAAACTTCTTAAACCATTTATTTAATAAATTAAAAATATACTTTTTTGTCATAAATATCTACAGTAGTTAAAATTTGATGCTTTGATGAACTTTTTTGATCCACTTCAAATGTTGACTACTGTATATAAATACACAAATTTATAAATTACAGAGGTGGCAAAAATGATTAAAACACTAGTATTTTTACCAGCTAAATTTTCTTTTAAGTCGGTTCTTTTGCTGTATTTATCTAAAAGTCTGTCTTTTGCTTTAGTGTCGGTATCAGTTACCATTTCCAAACATGCATTTTGCCGTTAACTTTAACAACCCAGTGAGATTATTGTTTGCACAAGAAGTCTGACAACAGCCAGTGCTCCACACAGAGATCTGATCTCACCATCATCCAGTCTGTCTGGAATAACTTGAAGAAACCGAGAAAGACTCAATCCACAAGAGCTGTGGCAACGTCTCCAAGATACTTCAAGAAACCTTTTTATATCTTAATGCAAGCAGGCTGATTCAATCTTGTTGAGAGAGAGAGAGAGAGAGAGAGAGAGAGAGAGAGAGAGAGCGCGCGCACTTACCAGGCCTGGAGTAGGTCATCTCTGCCGGGTGGATCAGCGGATGCCCCAGCAGAGGTTCGAGGACGGCGATAAGCAAAGCGAAGAACAGAAAGAGTTTACACATCATGCCGACACGTACAAACACACTTAAACTGTCTTTCTTCCGCGACTTTATCCAGGAGGGTCTCCTCTCAACGTGTCCGTCATGTTTCTGTTGGACTTATATACCCCCCATCGCTGGCCATGTCATCTCCCCGTCTCCTCGCTCACCTCCTCCCAACACTTCGCATATTCAGTGCTTGTAAATTCACAGAGGATGAATGAATGGATCAATAAAAGTGAAAGACAGACGCGGGGTCTGTGCGTCAGGGATGAGTCGCGCTGTTTTACCAGTTCGGGATGTAATCCAGCCGAGTTCATAAATCCACCGGATCGCAGGTGGAAAAACAGCACTTTGCGTTAGAGCTCGCGGGATGCAGTCGGCCAGGCAACTTGCTGGCTTAATTCATTTATTTAAGAGGCTGTTGAGATTTATTTCCCATGATGCTCGCTGCGGTTACTCAAGCGTATCCTCCTAACGACCCCCGCAACTGTTGTTTTAAAAGACTGTAAATGGCAAATAGAAAGTGTGACCAATTTTCTTAACGGTGTAAGCAAAAAAATGTGAGAGATGTTCTGGCCGCAGAGCTGCATGTAAATCACATTTATTGTGAGTGACAGACACACTGCTTCCTCATATCTATCTATCTATCTATCTATCTATCTATCTATCTATCTATCTATCTATCTGTCTGTCTGTCTGTCTGTCTGTCTGTCTGTCTGTCTGTGAGAGCTATTGTACCTTTTTTATGGGAGTGTTCAAATATATATTGTACTAATGATCTGTTTAGTAGGACTATGGTATATCATTATAATTCGGATAACCCCAATACTTAAGAAGCTCACTCTTAACCCAGCACTTTCAGAGAGCCTCAGGCCTGTATTCCTTCTTCCATTCATTGCAAAAACACTTGAACGAGATGTTCAACCATGTCTCTACCATTCTCACAATCTGGCTTCTGAAGTGGACATTCAACTAAGACTGCGTTATCAGATAGAACCTTATAATTCCGAGGGGGCGATTTGGCAAAGGGCATCTTAGGAACTGTGCTTCAGTGGTTTGAGTCTTACCTATCAGATAGGTCCTTTAAAGTATCTTGGAGAGGTAGGGTGTCCAAGTTACAAGATCTAGCTACTGGGGTGCCTCAGGGCTCAGTTCTTGGACCACTTCTCTTCTCTGACTACATGGCATCACTGTAATTCACTCAACTCTTCCTCTCATTCCATTCTTATGATCTGACAGTAGCTGCCCGCATTGTCAGCTTGTCTAACAGACATTTCTTGCTGGAAGAAGGAGCATCACCCTCAACTCAAACTTGCCAAGACAGAACTTCATCACGTTTCACCATCCAGTTAGGCACATCATCCATAACTCCTTCAAGGACAGCCAGGAACCTTGGAATTGGGATTGATGGTCAGCTGAATAACACAAACCACATTACTAAAACTGCCCGGTTAAGCTGATTTGCAGATTTCAACATCAAGAAGATACGGCCCTTTCTTTCGGAACATGCTTCACAACTCCTACAATGACTGTTACAATGCTATCTTGGCAAGTCTTCCAGCCAGTTCTATCAAACCTCTACAGCTAATACAAAATGCTGCTTCAAGATTAATCTTTAATGAGCCGAAAAGAGTGCATGTCACACCTCTCTTAATCAATTTACACTGGCTACCAATTGCTGCTCGCATAAAATTTAAGGCTTGATAAAATTGATGTTTGCCCACAAAACCACCACTAGCTCTGCACCCCTTTACCTACATTTACTATTTCAGACTTACAGTATGTGCACTTCATAAGCTTGCATTCTGCAAGTGAACGACACATCTTAGTGCCATCCCAAAGAGCCACAAAATCACTTTCACAGACTTTTATCTTAACTGTTCCCTCCTGGTGGAATGATCAGCCCAACTCAATCTGAGCCATCTTCAAGAATCAGCTAAAAACACATCTCTTCCATCTTTATTTGACCCTCTCTAACACTCTCTATTCTAATTCTATTTTATCTACTTTTTTTCTTTTTATTTATTATGTAAAAAAACCCTTACTCGTGCGTTAGACTAAGCGAAACTTGTCTCAGCACTTACACATCATTGCTCTTTTGTTGGTTTGATTGCTTCTATTGTCTTCATTTTTAAATCTCTTTGGATAAAAGCGACTGCTCAATGACTAAATGTAAATGTAACATTATAAAACTATTTGTAGACCAAAGTCTTGAAACAATCCTTCAAAATGAGCAGCAGGTGGCGCTAAAGGCGCGTGTAAAACGCCACGTGATTCTCTTTGTTTTGACTGAGAACAAAAGTAGCAGCCAAACTCAAACAGTCAATGTGTGTGAGGAAACATCTCCCAAACACGAATAACTGAGGACACCGAGATCATGCTGGAGAGAAGATGATCCTGTGATAGACTGCAGTCACACGAGTGTTTGTGTTTTATTGTGTGTCACGCCTGATTCGCGCTGTGTGTGTGTGTGTGTGTGTGTGTGGATGGGACGCGACTTTCACGGATCTCCGCGTCTGCAGTGACAGAAGAGGGTAAGTGTGTTTTTATCATGTTCGTTGTTTTCTAAAGCACATTTATATCACGGTGCTCTTATAAAACCTATAATCATTAAAATGTCTATTTTCGTGCAACTAAAAGTTTTTTTTTTTAAGTAGAGCATTGACATGTCATTGTTTAAGCTACATATAAAGTTAACACTAACAGAAACACAAAAACTGAAAGCATGACCTACTTTTCCATGTATTACTGTAATGGGCATTATATAGGAACCTTTTTAAGCTTTTTAAGCATTTTGTTTTAACCTACTTATTAATTTATTTGGATAAATCGGCTTCCTTGACTTAGACATGCACTTAAACATAACACATATTACTGTTGATTTACTAGTGTAAAGTATTATAATACACTGTATTAGACATTACAGTACTTTTGCATGTTGTTTTTATATTATATTGTCTTAATCTTCGTGTTGGCAGTGATTTGCATAACAATATTTCTTGCAAGGTCAATCTAACCTGACCACCAAACTTTACTAAAGCCATGCTGCCCTTGAGAGGTATATGTATTTCAGCATTATATTTGATGGTAATTCTGTTGATTGGATTTTATTTAAGCTTTCTTGTTATTGAGATGCAACCATAAAGCTTATTTTCCTTAAAGCTTACCAAAAAATGATTAATGGCTCACAAACAGGAAAGAACTTTTCCAACGTCTTCGTCCTCGACACAATGTGTGTTATTGTTCCAGGATTTATGGAGATTAGATTACGGCTGGCATATTATAAAAGTCACACTGATTGCGTCTAGTGTTTAGCAGCAGTGAGAAATTGTGTTAGTGATACTAGCAACCTGTAAAACTGTTCTCATTGTCTCACTTCACATGTCTGTTGTGTTTCTCTGGTGTTTGATGCTGCAGGTTTCTTCAGGACATCATGAGACTGTGAGCTCAGTGTGGACTCAGTCATGGCAGAAACCGACATCGACAAATCTCACCTGCCCGGTGTTTATGACGGTGTGTCTGGGTTATTCTGTTTCGCATCTTCAGTTCTTTTAATATCTTTTTAGGTTTGCAACACGATGCAGTGTTATTGTTGATCTGGTTTAATTAAGGTTATAATCTTAAAACCCAGAAGGGGTGATGCTATATATAAGCCATTATAGGGCGCTTGATCCATAAAACCTAATATTGCTTCGGTGGAATTGTTTTAATAATTGTAAGTGTGGCGTAAGCATTATTGTATTTTATAACTAAAACTATTCAAAACAGTTTTCCTTTATTGAAGTAAAGCTAAAATAAAATATAAATATTAGATGAAAACTTTACACTTGTTTATTAATTTATTTTTTGCCTTGGCAACTAACTGAAATCAAATAAATATAGGTTATACTAAAATAAGTGAAAGTATGATAAAAGTATAAGTATTAAAATGACTGAAAATCAAACTGAATTAGAAAACTTAAGCATAATAGAAATACTTTAACAAACCTATAATCTTAAATCAAATCATAATCATTAAAACAATCTAAAATTGAAATAAAATCTGAAAATATAAAATACAAATGTACATAATAAAAAATATGAATAAATACCATTAGAGCATTATTATCATTAAAATAAATAAAAAAACATGAAAAAATATCATTAATTGAAAAGTTTACAATTTATTTCAATTAATCAATTAATAAAACGTTATTTTGTTTCAGCAAAATTTTTCATTTTGTTTTAAATTAAAGTGAAGTACTAAAATAACTAAAAGTAAATAAATTAAAAACAGAAACTAAACTGAAACTATAGTTATATTAAAAAAGTAAAAAATAAAATGATAAACTATTGAACAAAATAAAATTTACACAATTACAATAACTTTACTGCAATTAAAATGAAAACTGATATAATAATATTTCAAAATGTTAACTGCATATCAATAATGCTAAAATAGCACTAAATAGTGTATATATATATATATATATATATATATATATATATATATATATTGAAAAAAAACATTCAAAGAAATCCTTTTGTGTTAAAATTTAGTTTAAAAAACCAGGTGTTTGATCAGCAGCTGGTTAATCTTCCTGTGCAGGTTTTCTGTCTGAGTTGTGTTGTCTTAGATGTTGTTTGGCAGGGCTGCTGCTGTGTGTTGTAGGAGGTGAGATCAGAGTTCAGGAATGTGATGTGAGCTCAGGACAGATCGAGCGGGAGAGCGAGCGAGCAAGCATTGTGTGGGGCTGATAAGAGCCGGAGACCGTCTGCACACTCCTGCTCCTATCTAGCCTGGATGAGCTCAAGAGTTCCCAGTGTTCCTGTTTCTTAAACAGGATTTGGGTTACCTGTTTTGGCCTCGAGCTGGAAGCAGGAAAGGGGTGTGAAGAGTTCAAGTTGCAGGAGAGTTTAGATGAAGAACACACAAAGGCATTTCTATACATACAACCCGAATTCCGGAAAAGCTGGGACGTTTTTTAAATTTTAATAAAATGAAAACTAAAGGAATTTCAAATCACATGAGCCAATATTTTATTCACAATAGAACATAGATAACGTAGCAAATGTTTAAACTGAGAAATTTTACACTTTTATCCACTTAATTAGCTCATTTAAAATTTAATGCCTGCTACAGGTCTCAAAAAAGTTGGCACGGGGGCAACAAATGGCTAAAAAAGAAAGCAGTTTTGAAAAGATTCAGCTGGGAGAACATCTAGTGATTAATTAAGTTAATTGATATCAGGTCTATAACATGATTAGCTATAAAAGCTTTGTCTTAGAGAAGCAGAGTCTCTCAGAAGTAAAGATGGGCAGAGGCTCTCCAATCTGTGAAAGACTGCGTAAAAAAATTGTGGAAAACTTTAAAAACAATGTTCCTCAACGTCAAACTGCAAAGGCTTTGCAAATCTCATCATCTACAGTGCATAACATCATCAAAAGATTCAGAGAAACTGGAGAAATCTCTGTGCGTAAGGGACAAGGCCGGAGACCTTTATTGGATGCCCGTGGTCTTCGGGCTCTCAGACGACACTGCATCACTCATCGCATGATTGTGTCAATGACATTACTAAATGGGCCCAGGAATACTTTCAGAAACCACTGTCGGTAAACACAATCCGCCGTGCCATCAGCAGATGCCAACTAAAGCTCTATCATGCAAAAAGGAAGCCATATGTGAACATGGTCCAGAAGCTCCGTCGTGTCCTGTGGGCCAAGGCTCATTTAAAATGGACTATTTCAAAGTGGAATAGTGTTTTACGGTCAGACGAGTCCAAATTTGACATTCTTGTTGGAAATCACGGACGCCGTGTCCTCCGGGCTAAAGAGGAGGGAGACCTTCCAGCATGTTATCAGCGTTCAGTTCAAAAGCCAGCATCTCTGATGGTATGGGGGTGCATAAGTGCATACGGTATGGGCAGCTTGCATGTTTTGGAAGGCTCTGTGAATGCTGAAAGGTATATAAAGGTTTTAGAGCAACATATGCTTCCCTCCAAACAACGTCTATTTCAGGGAAGGCCTTGTTTATTTCAGCAGGACAATGCAAAACCACATACTGCAGCTATAACAACAGCATGGCTTCGTCGTAGAAGAGTCCGGGTGCTAACCTGGCCTGCCTGCAGCCCAGATCTTTCACCTATAGAGAACATTTGGCGCATCATTAAACGAAAAATACGTCAAAGACGACCACAAACTCTTCAGCAGCTGGAAATCTATATAAGGCAAGAATGGGACCAAATTCCAACAGCAAAACTCCAGCAACTCATAGCCTCAATGCCCAGACGTCTTCAAACTGTTTTGAAAAGAAAAGGAGATGCTACACCATGGTAAACATGCCCCGTCCCAACTATTTTGAGACCTGTAGCAGAAATCAAAATTGAAATGAGCTCATCTTGTGCATAAAATTGTAAACTTTCTCAGTTTAAACATTTGCTATGTTATCTATGTTCTATTGTGAACAAAATATTGGCTCATGTGATTTGAAAGTCTTTTAGTTTTCATTTTATTAAAATTTAAAAAACGTCCCAACTTTTCCGGAATTCGGGTTGTACATAAAAATACCTAGAAAGCAGACAGACTGTCTGTGCGTGAAACTGGACACTATATAAACACCTACCCAGTGAACTGCTTACCCAGAATGCATTTTAAAGCATCATATGTGCTCACTGGGTTTTGGAGTCAAGCTTCTGACCTGTTTCTTTGAGTTCATGCGTGACATCCCCCCCCCCCCTCCAACCCAACCCAAACTGCACTGTCGGATATTTATAGCTTTTGCTTCTGCTCCTCGTGCCAAATATAGACAAAGAACTGCAGGAGAAAGCCAGAGATCGGGAGAGAAGAGCAGTGTACAGGAAAAGGCATGATAGTTTCATGCAGGGGTCCTGATTCCTGTCTTTTCTCTCTTTTCTTTGTTTCTCTGACTCTGAATAACACCATCTGTTTGGCCGGGGGGCCTCCGCTTAGCTGAGGGGGGTCAAACGACTGCAAAAGACCACTGTCTTATTCCCACGAAAGAGTGCACACTTAACTTTAAAAGAATTAAAATTTGCTGTAAATGTACTCAGCCTCAGGCCATATCAAGAGGAGTTAGTTTCTTCATCAGAACAGATTTGGAGAAATTACATGACTTGCTCACCAATCCTCTGGAGTGAATGGGTGCCGTCAGAATGAGAGTCAAAACAGCTGATAAAAACTCTTTTCCCTGATAACAACCAGTTTCAAAAAAACATTTTTGTAAAATAAATCTATCATTAAGGTGTTTTAACTATTGCTACTTTCCCTTCAGTCTTCAGTCAGGGAAATGTAGTATGATACAAACCAGTGTATTCGAATCGATCGTTCATGTTCACATGTCTACATTTAAATGCATCAAAGCTGTTTCCTTAGGTTAAGGAATTGCCTGTCACTTTTTTTTGGTTCTTATTGTTTAGTTGCACAGCACTATGCACAGAAAACCCATTTCATAGCATTTTGTTTAACTGTGAGTATGCCAACCTTTATGAAACAGGCTTCTGTCCTGAGAGCACCCGTGTCAGCTTTTCCATCCCGGATCAGGGTGGAGGTGGAGGCAGAACCAGCAGGGCTTTTTCCCAACCTTTTTTAAAAATCCATCTACTTGAGCACCAGTGCTGTTTACTAACAGCTGAGCACATAGGATGAGTTCACACGCATGTGTGTATGTGCTTCATGACAGGAGCTTGAGACACGGACGCAGGCGCATCTTTCAAAACGGTAAAATCCACTGCAAAATAACTAGCGAATAGTATTTTTGAAATAGTAGTATTCTGAGTTGGTTGTATAAACTGATTCTGAGCATTTAATATGTCTTCAAAATGTCCTACATCACCGACAGATCTGTAATTAGACAACCTGTCTTTTATAATGGAGTGTCAGCTTTTATGACTCTGATGTTTAACATGCTTGTGCGGTCGTTCATGAGCTTTTATTAGCTCCCTCAGTTTTCCACACTTACTTAAAGAGAGCACGGGACAGAGGGGGAGACGGAGGGCTGTTGTGTTATGTACCCAGCTAACAAGAATATGTTCTTCTAACAACGTTTTGTTAATGTTCCTATTAAGTTGTGAATTTCTGAAAGTCCTTCTTGGTTACATGACATGTTACATCATAGAAAACTTTATTTAATGATATTGTTTAATGGCTGTTTTGTAGAGTCCTGTCAGAAATGGCATTTGAGTGAGCTGCAGTTTTTGCCGATCACACTGAAACACCTCTGTAAGCTTATTGGGCTAAATGTGCTTTTCCTCTGAGCCATTGTGACAAGGTTGTTGACCCAGTTGGCTTGGCAGTAGTTTCCCCATTTGGTCCCCAGTGTGGCATTATAAACGGAGCAAATACAGAGATGGGCCCAAACATAAACCTGCACTAGAGAATGGATTGCACATTCAGCTAGCGCTGTTTATTTGCACGAAATAGGAGAAGATTTGCACAAATACACCCTCAAAAATAGCGCTGAAGATAATTAGCCAAATTTTATGAACATTTTTCATGCCAGTTCTGCAAGCCAGACACCCAATGGTAATTTTAAATAAATGTACATATAATGCTCTTCTCCATCGTTTGATCACCATTTTATGCATTACTGCTGCCATGATCTGTTATTTAGGGTATATAAATATATATATATATATATATATATATAGGGTAAAAAATATATAGTTATCGCCTTACCCTAGTTGATTGATTACATTGATAAATGCAAACATTTTTGTATTACAAGTTTTCTAAAATGTTTAAATATGCAAATGAAGCATCATTTAAGGAAATATACGCTAAATTGCATAGTTTTTGTACTAAAATCTAAACACTGGATGAATTCAGTTTCAAAATTTTTGTTTAATTTTTTTGACATATTAGAGTCAAATGTTTTTACAGAGGGAATTTTAGGTATCTAATTTTTGTCACTCCATAATTCAGAAAATACTTACAGAAATATAGGCAGGATACAATACATTTGCACAATTTTGGGGGGAATAAAATGTTGTACATAATCAAGAAAATTATATATGTACAAAAATTGTAAAGTGTGGTGTGTGTAAGTGCTACTGAAGTAGAGATTTACAAAACTCATTTTGAGAAAATGGCCTTTTAAAAATATGTATTGTAATTAAAATCTATTGACAAAGTGCTATAAAAGAAATACATAACAGTGTATTTTGGATGTTTTCTTTCCACTAGTCTGAAAAAAAAATAAAAAAAATTACATTTTAGAAAACCCAAAAAGCCCAAAAAAAGTTTTGAGCACTCTGCCTTGTTTCCAACTCTGCTTTAAACAAACAGCATCCTATAAATGTTGTAAAACCACTATAATGTACACTTTAATCACCTATTATTTTATAATCTTGTCTGTATTTTTGTGGTTTTCTCACAGTGTGCCAATGTTTCTCTGTGTTAGAGGATGGTGCTTTGGCTCACAGTCTTCAAGAGCAGGAAAGTGAGTATAAACATCTTTTTCCTGTTATCTTTCTCATCCTTCTTTTTTAGCAGAAGTAAGATAGACCTGTATGATCTTTATCGTGTCAGTTGAGCAGTTCTACAGCACCAACATCCAGAAGAACCAGGCAGTGCAGAACGATGTTCGTTTGGCCCGGAGGCTGCAGGAGGAAGAGGAGCAGCGAGCAGATCTCCGCCGGGACCTGAGGCAGCTGTAAGCATTGTCAGGCCTCGACACGTGTCCCCAATTACTCAGTCAGCAACATGGCACACCAAAGACATTCAGGATATTCAGAATACTTTGTGGAAACAGATGCGTTGACTCATTAGTGTTGTGTAACTAGTTTGTGTATTATGAGGAATAAGTTGAAAAACCACAGGGAACAATGTTTAGAGATTAAGAGTAAAATTAGCCTGGCACGATTCATGCGACTTTGTTTTCTGCTGATTTGCATTTACAAAGGCTGAATTTTTTTTTTATTGCAACTAACAACAAAAGTTTATATTATAAATATCATATATTAAGTTAAACTTAAGTTAACTTTTTTTATGGGCTTTTGCGCCTTTTTTATTGAGATACAACAGTAGAGAGGCTACAGGAAATCAGACAGGAGCAGGCTCGGCAAAGGACCTCTAAACGGGATTTGAACTCGGGTCACCGTGAGCGCAGTTGTGCTTTGTGTTGATGCACTAGCCACGAGGCTATTGAGGCTGTTAAGTTAACCCCTTAACTGTCACTCACATTTTTGAACATAGACTTGAAAGTGCATGATCCAAACCTAAATTTTTGTAATTCATGATTTAAAAAATTTATAACATGACTTTGATGTACCATTTTCATGGTAATGCAATGTTTGAATTTAAAATGGGTTTCAAAGGATGAATTTTGATATTTTACGTTTTCAAGTGATATATAATTTCTGATGATTTCTAAAGTGTGATAGATCAAAAAGGCAACAAAGAAGACTTTTTTTTTGACAAAGGTCAGAACTTCTGTTCCCTATCTGTCGGTCACTACGAGTTATGTCAAACAACATATGGGGTCTCACTTTGGAGGCCAATCATCTCTGAGTTTAAGAGAAAACGCCAATGAAAATTGGCTAGTGGATTTAACATACCTGAGCCACTCCCCATGCCAACGGGTATAAATAGGGCGACAGGTGCATCCACTCATTAGATTTTTGCTTCGGAGCCGAGTGGTTGTATGAAAGCTGTTATACTCCACAAAGCCATTCATCTGCTGTGTCGGGAAGCTGTTCTGGTTGGCGGTACGGCGCAAACAGTGGTGTCCCTTTCAGCGATTCCCCTGGGCGCTTCAACTAAGAGAGCAGATTTCCTAAAAGAGCAAATCACGGATGATTCGCGTCTTTTTAAAGACGCCGTTTCGTCCACGTCCTTCTGGATGCAGTCGTTTCCTGTTCTCTGACAACGGCCACGATCGTTGTCTTCCGTGTCTGGGCATTCAGCACGCTGAAGGCGCGTTCGTGGATGGTTCATGCACGCACTGCATGTGTGACCATGGCAACGCTGTGATCGCGTCTCTCCTTTCTTAAAGGGAAAGGAGCAGACCCCTCTGTCACTACCCCTTCCTGTTTCTCTGCCATGAGCAGAGGACCGCCGGGTAGTGCTCTGGGAGATTTGAAGGTGACAGTGAGAGCTTCTCCGCCGAGCCACACCCCACGGACCTCTTACCCCTTCCTCAGTGTTTGTCCTGTGTGGCTGCTGGGTGATTTTGCTGGGCTGTCTTATGGCAGTCCCAACGGGTCATTCAGTTTGCCGCCGGGGATCAGATGTCGATTGCAGCATCGGGGATGGGCTGTTGACCTCTGTGGATGAAGATTCGGCGGGGCTGCCCCCCTCGGTGTTGTCGCCACTGCCGAATTGGACCCAGAGTTGACAGCCGTGTTTGCCCGGGCAGCTGTGAGCATCAAGATGGAGGTGAATGCACCGCCCAGCCCTGAGTGCTCATGGCTGTTCGATTGGTTCTTGATGTAGAGCGTGCTCTGCTCTGCATGCCATGCCTATCCTGCAAACTCACCAAGCCAAGGCTTTAACAAATGCACGAGGGTAGAACCAACCCGAGGTTGATGCAGGAGCTGCGCACGGCGACTGACCTCACCCTTCCGGGTGACGGAAGTCATGACGCAGTCCCTCGGGAAGGCGATGTCCACTCTGGTGGTCCAGTAGTGCCGCTTCTGGTACAGCCTGATCTGTATGAGAGACATTGACAAAGTGCACTTTCTCGATGCTCCCATCTTCCAGGCTGCCCTGTGTGGCGACGTTGTCAGAGGCTGTGCCCAGCAGTTCCTGACAGAACAACAGCAAACTGAGGTCATACAGCACATCTCGCCATGACGTGATCCTCCGGTTGCCACCATTCCGTCGCGGGTAGTGCCTCAGCCTGCTCGTCGCCTTGGGCGCCCCCCCTGCGTCCTCCACACCAGCTCCGCCCCGTGCTGAGAGTTCTTCGAGGCTGGTGCCTCACTTCAGCTCACCTTTCCCGGGGAATGGCAACTCCATCCCCAGATGGTCCAGCTGATCTGGAGTTGATTCGGGGAAGCCCAGGTAGACCTGTTCGCTGAGTCCTCCCACTGCCAGCTGTACTATTCCCTGTCCCAGGCCCCCCTGGGCATGGATGCACTGGCACACAGCTGGCCTCGGGCATTACGCAGGTATGCGTTTCCCCCAGTGAGCCTGCTCGCACAGATGCTGTGCAAGGTCAGGGAGGACGAGGAACAGGTCCTGTTGGTTGCGCCTTACTGGCCCACCCGGACCTGGTTTTAGGAACTCATGCTCCTCGTGACAGCCGCTCCCTGGTGCATCCCCCTGAGAAGGGACCTCCTCTCTCAGGGGCTTGGCACCATTTGGCACCCGCGTTCAGATCTTTGAAACCTCCATGTGTGGCTTCTGGATGGGACGTAGCAGACCTAAGTGATCTGCCACCAGCGGTGATAGACACTATAACTCAGGCTAGAGTCCCCTCTACGAGGCAGGCCTATGCTCTGAAGTGGAGTCTGTTCACGAATTGGTGTTCTTTTCACCTAGAAGAACCCCGGAGATGCCCGGTCAGAGTCGTGCTTTCTTTCCTGCAAGAAAGGCTGGAGCGTGTGCTGTTACCCTCCACCCTGAAAGTGTATGTGGCTGCCATTTCAGCCCATCACAATGCAGTGGACGGCCGGTCCCTGGGGAGACATGACCTGATCGTTAGGTTTCTGAGGGGTGCCAGAAGGTTACATCCTCCTAGGACACCCCTGATTCCCTCCTGGGACCACGCTATTGTCCTGACAGGACTTCAGAGGGGTCCCTTTGAGCTGCTGGATTCAGTCGAGCTTAAGTTCCTGTCTCTCAAGACAGCGCTCCTGATCGCGCTCACTTCCATCAAGAGGGTCGGGGACCTCCAAGCATTTTCGGTAAGTGAAGAGTGCCTTGTGTTTGGGCCGGCCTACTCTCACGTTGTCCTGAGACCCCGGCCGGGATACATGCCCAAGGTTCCCACCACTCCCTTCCGAGACCAGGTGGTGAACCTGCAAGTGCTGCCCCTTGAGGAGGCAGATCCAGCCTTGACATTGCTGTGTCCCATAAGAGCGCTTCGCATATACGTGGACCGCACCCAGAGCTTCAGAAGCTCTGAGCAGCTCCTGGTCTGCTTTGGAGGTCATCAGAAGGGGAAGGCTGTCTCCAAGCAGAGGTTGGCCCACTGAATAGTGGATGCCATCGCCTTGGCGTACCATTCCCAAGGCGAGCTGTGCCCCCTGGGGGTGAAGGCCCACTCCACACGGAGTGTGGCCTCCTCTTATGCGCTGGTGCATGGCGCCTCTCTGGCAGACATCTGTCGAGCTGCGGGCTGGGCGACACCTAACACCTTCGCGAGGTTTTACAACCTTCATGTAGAGCCAGTTTCTTCCTGTATGTTGGGTAACAGGTAAATTGGCGGGAAGGGCTGGCTGGGTGTCACGCTTGCTGCGCCATTACCCCTAACACAGGGATGCGAGCGCCTTTCTTCTCCCAGTAGAGTTCCCCGGTTGGCGCACCCTGGTTGAGCATCCTCCAGCAGGCCCAGTACTGGTGTTAGCATGCCCGGAGCTCCAGTCAGCCCCTGTACTGGGCTAGGTGTCCATATGGCTTGATACCCTACAGGTAATCCCATATGTGTATTTTTCCACAATAAGGCTTCCCTCTTGGCAAACCCGTGTCTTCCCTTGACATACCCCTTCTGTCAGTCTCTTCTGGCAGCCGTTCCATCCCTACTCTAAGGTAGGACCTGCCTTAGAGACCCCTTCCATATGTAGTACTGCCCCCTGGGTCAGTCCATATCAGTATCTCCACATGTCACCTCCCTAAGGGTAGGATGTGGTCTCCGTATCGACCTTTTCGTAAGGCTCGCTTCCCCATTGTCTTGCCAAGCTGAAAGAAAAATAGGGAAGATTTGAAGCAATCATTCTCTGAAGGTTGAAATACCTCCCATTATCTTTATGTGGGCGGAACAGCAGCGTGGCCTTCTCCAGCAGCGATGTACTCACCCTTTGGCCCCTTCGGTACCAAGGTCAGTGAATTTGCGCTGGGGCTTTGGGAAGGTTACGACCTTAAGCGTAGCTTTTGTGGTACGCCATGGTTTGCCGACAATTGCAGCGCCACAGGGTTGTGATGGTGTTCAGGTTGTGGCGTTTTCCATAGGACCCCATATGTCGTTCGACATAACTCGTAGTGACCGACAGATAGGGAACGTTATGTCCCCATGCCACAACCTTGAACTGGTCGCTGTTGCCGGGACACGTTCTCGACTCCTCAGCGTAAAACCTAATGAGTGAAAGTGAAAGTGAAGTGAAGTGACATTCAGCCAAGTATGGTGACCCATACTCAGAATTTGTGCTCTGCAGTTAACCCATCCGAAGTGCACACACACAGAGCAGTGAACACACACACACACTGTGAGCACACACCCGGAGCAGTGGGCAGCCATTTATGCTGCGGCGCCCGGGGAGCAGTTGGGGGTTGGATGCCTTGCTCAAGGGCCCCTAAGTCGTGGTATTGAGGGTGGAGAGAGAACTGTATATGCACTCCCCCCACCCACAATTCCTGCCGGCCCAGGACTCGAACTCACAACCTTTCGATTGGGAGTCTGACTCTCTAACCATTAGGCCACGACTTCCCAGTGGATGCACCTGTCGCCCTATTTATACCCGTTGGCACGGGGAGTGGCTCAGGTATGTTAAATCCACTAGCCAGTTTTCATTGGCATTTTCTCTTAAACTCAGAGATGATTGGCCTCCCAAGTGAGACCCCATATGTCATTCGACATAACGTCTCCGTTCCCTCCATCAGGGAACGAGGGTTACGTACGTAACCGAGACGTTATGATGTAGGTTTTTGAGGTGCACTCTTGTCATTAATTAATCTATTACTTTTCCTACATAATCTTTAACAAAAAAGATTGGTAGTATATCTTTTTAGGATTCTTAGACCTTTCCAGCGATATATAGTTTGTCATGATTAGATTAGGATTTAATTGCAATATAGTGAAGTAAACGTATATACGAGACGGGGTGACAGCTAACAGGTGAAACTTGTCTGGTTTACAGGGAGGAAGAGGACTGCAGATATGCACAGATGATCCAAGAGGAGCTCCAGATGTGTGCAGAGGAGGCCAGGAGGCGAGAGAAAGAGGATGAGGTGCGTTTCATTAAAACACGAGTCAGGATTAATCGCATCCAAAATAACATTTTTGTGTACATAATATTTATGTGTGTCCTGTGTAAACTTATCATTTATATATAAAGACACGCATACAGCCTATATTTTGAAAATATTGACATGCATTGACATGCATTTACATGCATGTATTCATATTTATATAATTTATATGATATATAAATATATTTAATATATAAACTTAATGTATTTTTCTTAAATATAAACCGCATGTGTATGTATTTATGTATACATAATAAATATACACAGTACACACACATATTATGTAAACAACAACTTTTATTTCGTATGTGATTAATCACGATTTGTCGTTTGACAGCACTAATTTAAATCCATAATTATATTCATCATCATGTGTTTGGTATCATAAATTTAGCTAAGATGATTGTCTTGTGTAACTGAAAGGCAGGACTTTTATTTCTGCTGTTACTGTATTGAATGTGATTTCTCCCATTCATTTCTGTACAAAAAAATTATATATTTTACATTTCTTACTGTCACTGTTAAACTTCCACCTAATGTGCTTGACACACAAGCACAAAAATACAACAAAAATTATTATGTGTAGTTTGGATTACATAATTATATTCTAAAAATACATGATTATACATATTGATTTGCCCTAATTCTTCTTTAAAATTCTTTTAAATTCCTCTTTTCTTCTAAAATTCCACTACTTTTATAAATTTGTTATTCATCAACTCATAAAACTCCCAGCTCATTCATGAACCCCAGTTTGGGCTTCCCTGGCATAATGTAACATTTAATACACTTAATGAGGTTGATAACAAAAAATTGCATATATTTAAGGTCAAAACAAGTAATCAAATAGTACTCAGAATACATAAACTAATACTGTACAGTGTTTCCCACAGAATTAGATTCTATTTGTGGTGGTGTGGTGTTTGGGGACCGGGGAAGGGGGGGGGGGTGGATTAAGTTGTATATATATATATATATATGTATGTATATATATATATCATAAATATATCATATATTTTTAGTGACACGTACACATTTCCATTGCCAACACTTAGTTTCAGATACCTTAAAGGGATAGTTCACCCAAAAATTAAAATTCTATCATCGTTTACTCACCCTCAAGTTGTTCCGAACCTGTATGAGTTTCTTTGTTCTGTTGAACACAAAGGAAGATATTTGGAAGAATGACAGAATCAAACATTTCTCGATCCACTTTGACTTCCATAGTAGGAAAAAATATATACTATGGTAGTCAATGGGGACCGAGATCTGTTTGGTTACAAACATTCTTCCAAATATGGAAGGGTGAGTAAACGATGATAGAATTTTCATTTTTGGGTTAACTATCCCTTTTAAGACATTGCTATTGCTACATTGCTATGCCATTGCTACACTTTCTATGCTATGACTGCTCCACAGACTTCTTGTTGCAAATTTTGCCTTTGTTGTCAGTTTGTGAGAGGGAGGGAGCTCGCAGCGCACAGCTCTACAATAAAATACAATTGTACCCATATTAAATAGTTTTAAAATCTGAATCAATCCGTGGCGGTCAGCGTTGATATTGTGGCGGGCCGCCACAAATTAATGAATGTATGGGAAACCCTTCTGTATGTGCAAACTATACTTTCTGTTGTGTAATTTGTAATCAGTGACGGACTACAATTTGTAAGGAATCTACACAGCACTATCTGTTGTTAATTATCTGTTCTTTCATATAAAGCTGATTAAAACACATTCGTGGTGTGGCAGTTGTGTAGAGATGCTTTTGGACAGAAGAATAAAAGAGAGAAAGAACATAATAGACAGAAGAGAGTGAGAAGACTGAGGCCCGACCTGGATCCTGCACTCTGATATCCATTGGCTTCAAGTATTCTATTATGTCCTTTATTTAGCTGTTGGGCGACATTTCTGTAGCCTAAAGGAGCAGCTTTGTCATCTTTGTTGTCAGGAGTGGTTTTTGAAAGTGTTCCCATGGCGTGTCCGGGGTGACGCTGAGGAGGTGCCACGTCCCGCCGGATGCTTCAGTGGTGAAACAGTGAGGTTCTGTATTTGTGGAAAGACTATTTAAGAGGCTTTCTGAGGCAGTCTGTCTGGAGCCCTTTATTCCACCCTTTGGAAAGACGTCTTGAGGAAGTAGTGGTCTATGGTACTCTGACTCGTTTGAAGAGGCTTTGATATTTTCTTTTTAATGCAGTGACAAATTATCGATTTTGTCCAGATTAAAGGTAACTCCTAGTGTTGCCTTTAATCTCTCTTGTTATTATTTTTACATTAATGTCATCAGATTTGAGAAATGGAAACCGGGAATGTTTCCTAGTCTGGTGGTAAAAATATCATAAAAGTCTCAGTTGTTATTGTCTATGCTTTAAAAAGCAGTGACATCACATTTTTGAAAGTTTTTTTGTATTCAATATTTGTGTGTTTGCGGGTCTGACTGACCTTAAAGGGTTTTAGTATAATTGGTTCTAATTTTAATTAAATGAAAATCACATTATGAAAAATAGTACACTATTGCAAATAGCCAAATGATCAAAACAATAGATAAAACAAAATTATGAAACATGATAACAACAAATAATAGAAACGGATTTTTTTTTTTTTTACATTTAAACTTAAAATTTTTTTTATATATATATATATATATATCTATTTTTTTTTTTTATATCAAATTACTGTGTATATATTAATTTTATAAAACTTTGAATATATTGTAAACAGTAATTACAACTTTTTATTTTTTTATGGTTGTGCTTTTGGAAATGGAAGTCAACATTTTCATTATTATTATTATTTTTTTATTTAATTTTGTATTTAACTTTTTAATCATAATATGCATAGGTAAAGGTATGAAAATTAAGTTAAATATTGAATTTAATAACAACAATAATATGAATTTATTGTTGTAATGTTGTAATATTTTATTTATCTTTATATTTTTATTAAGAATTCTTTTTAATTTAAGCTCGGTTTGAAGAAAAAAATTTATATTGATAAAATTTCTTTAAATGTATTTTTCATTTATTTATTTAAATGCATTATTTACTGCTGGTTGATTAGTTTTTTTGCAGAACACCGAAAACCAGGACTGTCAATAGAAAATGTGGATGTCTGGTCATCCTGTTTTACATCAGGTACTTTAGATGTTTTTGTTTTTCTGCTAACGGTTTGCAGCCTGTGTGCTTCAACAAAAGAGGACGTCCATCAGCACTTGCTCTGTTTGTTAGCCGAGGGTGTTTTTGTCAGATATGGACTGTAGTTGTGCTCGAACACCTGGTGTTGACTGTCCTCTCTGTCTCGCACCGACAGTATTAGACTGCAGATGAAGAGGTGTAGTGGAGTAGAAGGGATTTGTACTTGATTGAACAAAGTTTATCTGTGTATGTCCAGTGGAGCTGTTACAGCCCTTTCTTATTCTGCGTGTAAAATCAGCTTTCTACTAATGGCTAAATGTAGTCATCTGTATCTTGACAGTTTATTGGTGTTCTCGTAACTGCTGGTGATATTTTCCTGTGTGACCTCTATCAACACTTTGCCAATCATTTTAACACAGTTGCAACTTCACAAGGCAGAAAACACATAGCACACAAGAGAAGAACACTGCTGGCAAGGCAGGTGTATTTAGATATCTCATAATGTAATTAATACAGATAACTGGTATAATAAACACACTTTTATATGAAAGTCACGGTTAAAATCATAACTTCGTATTGTCTAAGGATTTAATGAATAGTTAACAAGAATATAAAAAATGGAAATAAATGCATAATGAATAATAGGTAAAGGTATAAGTTAAATTAATGTAATAACAATAATATTAATTTATTCTCTCTCTCTCTCTCTCTCTCTCTCTCTCTCTCTCTATATATATATATATATATATATATATATATATATATATATATACTTCAAGCAGAGTGATACACACTAGAACATCTCTTATCACTAGAACATCACACTCCTCTCAGCCAATCAGATTCGAGGACCAGAAGGAACTTGTTGATTATGATTAGACACACATTCCTGCTTGAGTTCTTCAGGCTTGTATCACTGAGGGTGGGCCGGTCGGCCACCAGAATGGAAACTCTTCCACCAGAGAAATACCTCACCATGGTACTGAATGCACATTGATTGCTCTTAGCTTTACTAACCATGCTTTACCTCCTCAGTCTGTAGGACACCAGTTTGCCCAAAAAACAGCTGTAAGACTGGAATACCCATGAGCCTGTATGACAGCATCATCTGAGGTTGTGTGTTTAACTGTGTAGTGAATGCTTTGACTTTCCCAAGGGGAATTTTCTGTTTATTTACAAGAAACACAGTATACATGCTTTACAGTGGGTAAAAACCCCCACATCCAGACACCTTGTTGATCTTGTCTGGACGATCGGCAAACACAGCTGAATGATAACACATTGCTAATATTCTGACATCTTTTACCTTAAAACTAAACTCTGTTTGGCTCACAAACCTATGTCTTTAGAAAATACTGAATAAATAGTATGAGCTACTTTTAATGTGCTCTGTTGACAGGCTAATCTTTTTCTCTTTATAGATTTCAGCTTTTTGGTTCTGCTTTTTTGATTTAGAGTAAATGATGATGATATATAGTAGTCAACATTTGAAGTGGTTAAAAAAAGTACAATCCTAAAGTTGTCCTAAGACAAGAAAGCATTTTGATTTTAGGCTTTAGGACAAATTTGATGAAAGGTTTTGATTCATTTCAAATGTTGACTAGTGTACATTTCTGGATGAACTGGACGTTTAATAGCGTGACATTTAAAGAACAAGCTTGATTACTGTTCTCTAGTGGACAAATAAAGTATATAATTCATAGTGTGTGTGTGTATTTATTTATTTTTGTTTTATTCCTAGTCAAGGAAACCACTTTAAATTAACTTCGATTGTGATCTACATTTTTAATGTTGATTATTTTTAACGTGTCAACTCACTTCCTGTCTTTATTTCCCATATTTAGCCACCCGTTTCCTGTTGCGTAAGACGTTGGTGTATGAAAGAAAACCCTTTTTTCATGTTTCCTATTCGGTTTCATTTATAAAGTATTACAAAACCAGACACCAACAGTGTCAGTGCCAAAATACTACAGTTAGTGTTTCTTAAGTTTAGATTTCACGTTCACAAATTCTGAAAGCGGTTAAACTGATCCAATATGAATTTATTTTGATATTTCAGTAGTAAGTCTGGCAGTGGTTACTGTGGTATTTTGGCGGAAAATGGCTCTGAGATCAAAGTCAGGCGAATACTCTCAGAGCTGCTGCTCGGTGTGACGATGTTAATAATGTGTTTGCGCTCGTGCGCGGTGTGGTTTTATTCCGTGACGTCGGTGTGTAAATGAGGTCTGAAGGACTCCGATCTCAGGCGAGGTGTCCCGAGAAACGTCTCTGTGGGCGTCACATATAGTGTTTGTGTGTCTATGAGTGAGCTGTATTTTCCGAAAATCTGGTCTGCAGCTCCTCTAGTGGGTGTCAGCCTAGTTTTTTGTGCTGTAAAATGATGAGTTTTGCTCGAGTGACTGCGTGATGGAAAATTCACAGCCCACTTTGACACCTCTGCTGCGTGATATTAAACTCAGACCATGATGTGTGCATATGTGTGTGTGTGTGTGTGTGTGTGTGTGTAAACTGAGGTCGTCCTTTTTATTATACAGCACTTTGGTACACTGTGTTTTTTAATGAGCTCTATAAATACATTTTATTTCCTGAAATCTATGTAAGCCGTCAAAATAAAAAGTAACAAATATAATTGCAAGGTTTTATTTCACAATTCAGACCTTTTTCTTGCAATTCTGAGGGGAAAAGTCAATACCGTGAGACAAAAAAAAACTACATTGTGCATTATAAACTGACAATTGTTTGAACTCAGGTTTGCTACTCTTTTTCTGAGAAGAAAAATCAGAATTGTGATATAAAAAGTCAAAAATGTGTTTTTTCAGTTTCGGTTATGATTTTTATGAAGCTTGTTTCCACCATGGGATAAAAATAAAGAAGCTTATTGAGTCTTTTTATCTCATTTCCCCCCTCACAGTTCTGATATAACAGACAGATATAAACTTTGCATTTCAGTGAAGAAAAGTCTGAATAATCACAATTATAATTATAATTTTAATGATAAAAATCTGCAATTTCATGTTTATTTTTATTCCATGATGGAAACTAGCTTCCGCAGAAATAACTGTACAGTCTATATAATGAATGCAAAATGTAAGAGCTGCCCATTTCAGCTGATGCCACCAAGCTTTCTTATTAACTTTCTGCAGTCCAATCAATTTCCAATAAATGAATCCTGTTTGCATTTATTTCTGACTCAGTTGTAAATATGGCACCATTTCTTTTTGTTGTTGTTGATCTTGACAGTTATACTGGACTGTTAAAACATGCATTGGTCAGTTTATTAATGTATATGCATGTAAATTGTTTTATTCAACAGAAAATCGCTAAACAGCTACAGGAAGAAGAAGAAATGGAGATGAGACGGCAGATGGTTGCTACTGGTTGCAATGACAATGACTGTGTTTCTCCACTCTGTGAAGGTAACTGTTTTTTTCTCACAAGTGCTTGAAGTGAATGCAGGCATCACATGTTGCACGACTGGTTTTGGTCTCCCTCCGTCAGGTTCGGGAGTCTGGGAGCAGGTGCTTCAGGACGCTGAGATGGCCCGTAGACTTCAGGATGAAGAGGATATGCCTCACAGAGAGGTATGTTTGCTACTCGACCTGAGTCTGGTTTCGGACCAGGATGGGGTTAGTGGGACCAGTATTATTTAAAAACATTAGTAGTACTCATTATCATGTCTTTTTGTTCAGCAGGTTCCCCAGAGCTCTGGTCCAGAGGTGGATTTCATTGCGGCCCAAGTTGCCCAAGATGAGGTAAAAACATCATCAGATAACTGGACTGATAAATTGATAAAAGGATTGAAACCAATTGTAATAAACAGCTCCTTATTTCCATTTAGTTTAGTTATCATCAAAAGTTTAAAGTACTTCTTAATTCTCAAACAGTTAAGTAAATATCGCCTGTGATGATGCCACAAAACTCTGTAACTCCTCTGTACATCAGGAGATCGCCCACTATATGCAGCGCCATCAGAGAAGAGTCAAAAACCGGCCACAAGACCTAGAGATCCAGACTAGACCTCCTGAACCAAGAGATGAAGGAAACACCACAACCATGAAGGTCTGAATCAACCTCACTCACTTCAAACGAGAAAAATGTTCAAGGGATAGTTCACCCAAAAAATGAAAATTACCTCTTGATTAACTCTTCCTCAAGCAATCCCATGACTTTCTTCTGCAATCGGAGATATATTAAAAATGTACTGGCTTTTCCAAGGTTTATTATAGCAAAAGCCCTAAAAAGTGCATCCATCCATCATAAAAAGTGCTCCGGGGGGTGAATAAAGGCCTTCAGAAGCGAAGTGATGTGTTTGCTGTATTTAAAAAGTTATAAACCGTAATATCTAGCTTCCGCTAACTGTCATATACATGTTCACGAGAGAGTGGCGTTCCAGTGGAGGACGTCGGCGGAGCATAACTCGCAAGAACCAAGTTTTGTTTACAGCAAAGGAAAACCAGTCTTCTCTTGGCTTATATCGAAATCCTCTGACATTTTTCTTTACAAATCCTCGTTTTGTACTTCTAATTTGTGACTGGTGTTTTGTTTTGCTCTCTCCTCTGCACTTCCGTGTTCATCAATGCATTCGTTTACGTCCAGCATCATCTGCTGGAACGCCACTCTCTCGGACGTCATACACAAATTAATTGCTTCATATAAGGAGGCTTTTATTATAAGAATTATTGTGGCAAGAGATAAAAATTGTTTTAACTGACATCATATCTTGCAATTCTTTTTTTTTAATTCATTTATTTGTTTATATCCGGAAGTTAGAACTTTTTACTCAAAATTACAAGTTTATTTCTTGCAATTATAAGTTATAAACTCACAACGGCAAATGAACATGCGATTCATAGTTTATATCTCACAATATCAGCTTTTTTATAATTGTGAGAACAAAATGTTGCAATTACCTTTTTTTATGTGGAATAACATTTTGTTTTCAATTTGTTTCACATTTCTGTTTTGTGTAAATGGCCATTTTGTAATGTAGTTTGACCTTTTGGGCCGTGTTGTCTCTATTTCAGTCTCTTCAGATGTTGCGTGAGAGGCTGAACTCAGACGGACTGCATTCACCGGTGGAAGAGGAAGACTTTTCCATCGAAAGCCATCTAGCAAGCCCATCATGCACTGCGCTGTAAGTCACACATTCTTTATAACACACATTCACACATTCTCAAAAAAACTTTCAACACTTACAGTATCTTCATCTCCTTTCAGCCGAAACCAACACATACACAATATTGCAGAAGAACTGGACCCAACGTTTAAGGCTAGGAAGCGCGAGAGCCAAATTTCCACCAGCCCCCCATCAGGTATGAACACACTGTTATATAATAGGAAAGTTCAATAAGTGTATTTTTGCCACATCAGCAGCCATTTCCTGTTTTCTCAGCAGGTCTATGTTTGGCCCCTCGTAACCCGCACAGTATTTTTTATGACTATTTACCAGAACCCACCTTCATACCACCAACTAAAAGACAGAGCGACAAAGCAGGACGTCACAAAGCCAAAGACAAGAAAGAGAACTGTAAACAGCAGTAATCATGTGACTAACTTGGTGTTGTCTTTAAAGTGTTCTAACAAGTATTGTAGAATCCAATTTATGGACACAGATTAAACTGTTAGACTGAGTTGCAGGTTTCATGGTTTCAAGGGAGATATACAGAATTTAATATAAGCACGTACTTTTAAACTATTAAAATACTCAGAAGCAAAGTTCCTTCATTATATGATGGTTAAAAACCTGGTTTAAAGGTAGGGTAGGTGATTTCGGAGAGACTAGCAATAGCAAGCTAGCTTTGAAAGCATAAGATCCCACCCTCTCTGCAAATCACTCTTACATGATTAGAGATGGCATTGGAGGAGGATTCAATGCATAATATTACAATAATAACACCTTTCATCCTCGATTGATCTGCAGTAGCGCAATGTAGCATGCTGATGATGTATTGTCTGTGTAAACGGTGCATAGAGGTATGCAAATACATATGTTGACAGGCAGGTAGGACAGCCTATCGGAGCCCTCGGACCGAGGAATATGATTGGACCAACATTTTATGGTCCTACTCCTTCCACACACAATATAAATACCTATAAATACATTTAGACTACTTAACTTAGTGATTGGTATAAGGATGTGAAGAGACTTTCAACCACCATGACAAAAATGTTTTTGAACCAGATCACCTACCCTGCCTTTAAATGCTTGTATTAAAGTTTTTTTCATCTTCAGGTTTAGTCATTTAATATACATCCAGTGGAATAATATCTTTGTTATTAACAACTAAAACAAGTAAAAAAAAAAATGTTAAAAAGACACCATAGGCATTTTATTTTATGTCTGTATAAGGGATGTCATGTCTTATTTCTGCTATTTTTGTTTTGTGCCATTCAATCGCCTTAGTTCAGCATTTTCCAAGAGTTTTAATGCACATTTGTTTTGTAAATGTGTGTTCCTCATTTTCATTTTGCAGTACTGTTTATCATTGGGAAACATTCATCTGAAGTCTTTTACCAGAATGAGAAGATTCAGGGGTTTTGCAGTTGGAAATTTAGTGGATTTAAATGAATGCTCTGCAGGGGAATTCTGATGGTGTTGAAATAAAATATCAAGCACTGTCACATCCTGACAGCCCACAATATTTCAGTGCAGAGGTCTCTGTACCCCCCACACACACTAACCTTTTGTGCATGTGCAGTTTGGCGATGACATCAACCGCATGAAGGCCTCTCTGTTCTGAAAGGCTAAAGATCATCTGAAGTCTAGATTTTTGAGGATTTCTACTTTGTTGTTTTTTGTTAACATCTTAGATATTTTCATAAAAGTCAAATTTGAGCATGAATGCCTCTTTTCTTAAAGGAAGAGTTGTCATATTTTATTTTTTTCTTTGTAACATCTTACAGGTTTTCATAATAGAAGTCTTTTGAGCACATTTCGAGACTGACCACCTCTTTTCTGAAAGTCAAGAGCTACTGAACTCATACTGAGTTTGCTCGTCTCATATTTGAGGACTTTTTCTTTTGTATAATGTTAACATGTTACATGATTTCAAAATAAAAGTCATCTGAACACATTTTGAGCATGAACATCCCTTTTCTTAAATGGCAAGAAGGCAACTGAACTTTCATATTTAAATTTCCCCACTCTTTTTCGTGTTAACATCTTAAATGTTTTTTATAATAAAAGTCATCCGCACACAATTCAGAAATGTTTGATTCTTATCAGTAAACGAAGTACAAAATTTATTGTTTCAGAACATGGGCATAATAAGAAAACATGATACATTCAATATCTTAAATACTGTACTTGAGCTACTTTAATAGCAACAAAATGGCACAAACACCATGAATGCAGTTTTAATGACAGGATTCCAGTAGAATTAAGTAAATAAATTACATAGATATTATACATCTGCTTATAACTACAAATAAACGCTCATTTATGTTCAGCTTGCTACACAACACAAGTTTGTGCTTCCAAAGGCCCGATATCCTGTGAGACCAGCGAGGCCGTCGAACTCTGACTGCTACCACCGTGTTCCTGCTGAGGAAAACAGAAGCTGGGCTCATCAAGAAGAGCCATTTGAGTCTGTCCTGCTGAGAAAAAGCCACACAGGAAAAACATGTTCATGCTAGAAAGATGCATGAAGATATAAGAGCTCTCTTGCAAACCTATATGCTGAATAACTAAAGAACGCACACAAAGATGTTTACCTGCATGAGTTTTCTTTTCAATGTGGGGTTTCTGAGTGGCCTTTCCTCTTCTCCACTCCAGGAAGAGGACTGTAGCAACAGTTATGGCTATGCTGATGAGCCCAAAGATGATGAGAATAACAGTGACCTCTGTAGCAAAGAGCAACAATGCCAATGGAAACCAACTTTAGTTTTATATCTTTTAAAAGGTAATCTTACACACACATCCTCCTTTGATGCCTGTTATCAGGGAGGTCAGTTTG